>NW_006798409.1:0-13090 GCF_000442215.2 Lipotes vexillifer | reverse complement strand
AAAGAGTGTAGCATTATCCTCTCCATCTCGTGTGGAGCACGTTCATGCAACAGGCACTGGAGGTTCTGCCTCATTTGACCTTTCCTATTTAACATGGAAGCATCTCACCTGCAGGCCTACAGAAGCTTCTGGGCGCTGGCAGCAGCACCTGCTTCCTTCTCAGAGAGCCTTGGGGGCCAGAGGCGAGGAAACTGTGGGTTGTGACTCAACATTCAATCTGTGCTTTAACGGTGGCGCTCTTTCTAAAATCCACCCAGTTCTCAGAGTAAGTGACGTCCATGCACGCGTGTAACTGGGGCTTTAAGCAGGTGTGTGTGTTTGTGTATGCGTGTTTGAGCTGGAATTAAAATGTCCTCATCTGAGTGGGTGTATCTCTAGTGACAGGGAGAGAATGTAAGGTTTAAACCCCTGGAAGCTTCTCTGCGGAAATGCACGTGAGGTCGGGGGGCAGCTTTGTCCGCAGTAGCCAGAGTGGCTGCTCATCAGACTTGAGCTGCTCCAGCATCACCCGGTGGCCTGGAAGAATCACAGATGACTGGGCTCAGCTGAGTGTCTGACGCAGCAATTCTAGGGAAGGATGCTAGCCCCAGCACCCATTAGACAGTGGTTCTGCTGTCGGTGACCCACTGGCCAGAGGAATGCATGACTCCAGCACCCAAACAACATCTCCCGACCCGCTCCGATGCGGCTACTTGGATGTGTTACATCAAAAAGTATAAACGCCATTTCTTTTAGTTCCAAATATTGTGTGTAGCAAACATCTTTCACCCTTGCTTTTCCCCTGGTAATTACAAAATTTTCAAAGAAATTTAGGTGAATATTTTGGGAAAAAGAAAAAAAAATTGTGCGTGGTATGCAAGCCAGAAACAATGAAGTAACAATTTAAGAATTCTGGGGCTTCCCTGGTGGCACAATGGTTGGGAGTCTGCCTGCTGATGCAGGGGACACAGGTTCGTGTCCCGGTCCGGGAGGATCCCGCATGCCACGGAGTGGCTGGGCCCGTGGGCCGTGGCCGCTGAGCCTGCGCGTCCGGAGCCTGTGCTCCGTGGCGGGAGGGGCCACAGCAGTGAGAGGCCTGCATGCCGCAAAAAAAAAAAAAAACAAAAAACAAACGAACGAATTCTGTATGGCAATAAACAAGCGAACAGCTAAGCAAGACAAAATGAAAAGGACCATGGCCAATTGGAAAAGATATTGTAACGTATAATAGAGACAGGATTATCATGTGATAACAGGAACTTTTAAATATTAAGAAAAACAAAGAGTCTTGGAAATAAAATGAAAAAGGATACAGAGAGGTTTATTTAAAAAGGAGAAAAGGAAATTTCAGTAATGAAATATCAAGATATTCAACTTCTATTATGAAATTAAATGATCATTTTTGCCTACAAATGCAGAGCAGTTTAAGGACCGAACATGTCCAGTTTGGGAGGAGGTAGGACACTGGCTCTCAAATCCTGAGTGTGGCAATGCCAGATGGTACAGCCTTTTGGGAAGCCGGTGTGGCCCCCTGTGATACGATTTGTTACCAGCACAGCTTCTCATCCTACAATTCCATTCTTGTATTTTATCCTAAAAATTGATTTGATAAATGCACACAGTTTATGTGCAAAAATGTCCCTAGCAACCCTTTAGGCACAATATAGATGTTCATGATTATTTAAATAAGTAATCACATAGTCACAGAATGGAATATTATTTAGCCATTAGAACACTGAAATTTATATTTAAAGTCCCAGAAAGATACCTGTATTAGTTTGCTTGGGGTACCATAACAATATACCACAGACTAGGTGGCTTAAAGCACAAATTATTTTTTCTCACAGTTCTGGAGGCTGGGATTTTGAGATCAAGGTGCCTGCAAGTTTGGGTCTCCTCTTGGCTTGCAAATGGCCATCTTTTCACCATGTTCTCACATGGTCTTTTCTGTGTGCACATGTATTCCTGGTGTCTCTTAGTCTTCTCACAAGGAAGAGGGTCCTGTTGGATCAGAGCCCTACCCTTATGACCTCATTTGGCCTTAATTACCTCATCAAAGGCCCTGTCTCCACACACAGAAAGATGGGGGGTGGTTAGGACTTCAACGCATGAATTCAGGGGGGACTCAATTCAGTCCATAATATTACCAATAATATATTATCAATCAAATAACAAGGCCTACAAGGCATAATCATTTTTTGTTCTTAAAAATTGTATTTATGAAACTCTCTCCCGTCACCCCCCTCTCTCTCTCTCTTTGTATATAAACACATCTAAATATCTATATGTCAAAATACAGTAAATATGTTAACAGTGGTGAATATTCACTTTCTACTTTATTTCTTTCAGATTTGTCTGAATCTTTCATAATAAACACATTTACTTTTATAAACAAAAATTTTAAAGTTCTTTGTTTCTGACATAATAAATAATATGAGCTTAGTGGCTTGCGTTTAATGCCCCGTTAAAATAGCCCAGACTCAAATATGAACAGCACAGCGACACCCTGAAGAAAGGTGCATCAAAATGTCTCAAAACCCTGGCTGAAAACTCTCCCAGAGGCTGCATGGCTGGGCTACATCAGGCCACAGCTCCATCATCTGAGCAAATGGCAGAAAATCTCAAAGGTTTCTGGTTGGACACATAGTCTCTCCTGTTGAGCTAAGTGCTTCACAGATGTTGCACATTTTTTTTCAGGGAGCTCAAACTGCTGCATACCTTCATATTGCTGAATGGTCAGGGAGCCTCAAACAGCTGGGAAAAGCTGGGGAAAGAAGCAACATTTTCTCTCCAGCTTGCACGTGAAGGAACATTCGATCATAAGGAGACCACGCGGAAAGCTCTCCTGAGCAACTGCTCCCTGCAGGACGGTCCGATTTGGCACCCAACGAAATTCCCTTTGGGCACACAGCACAGATATGGAGAGGAAGCTGTAGCCTCCTGCTTGGAAAATATCCCATCTGGCCCACTCCTCCCTTCTCTTCTCACCCTCTTATTAAAAACCAAATAATGACATGAAACAGACTTATATCTCTATGGAGACTTAAGAAATGTTTGCTGGTGATAGGACACATCCCTCCACCTCCAACTAAGGAAAAAGCCCTCAAAACCAACGGCGCCAAAGATAAGGTCTGAGCTATTGTGATTTCTTTCTGGAAGCTCTAAGTACGAGGAAGCTGACAGCTAAATGAGGTGGCACGATTTTGAGAACTTGCAATCAGGATTAATTGTAGAGATGACGTTCTGTGGGCTTAGAGAGGCTGCCTGTAGCCACTTGGACGATGAATGATTTTCCCCTCATCTTCCTGAACCTGGGATGCTCGGAGCAGGTTGCTATGGCTGACGGTACACCTGCTTCCGCCTTGACAACAGCCCGTGGCAGGAGCTTGTTAAGGAACCAGTGGGGAAGGTGTGCAGCCAAGCCTGGACCTGTCGAGGATGACGTCAGGCTTTGAACAGAACGAGAAGAAGAAGGGCTAAGTGAAGAGCTGCTTCTTACTTTCTGGACTTGTATCAGGAGTGTCTGCACAGCTAAGAGCGTCCACACTGCTCTCCTTCATTCTCCGCTCTCTTGTCTACCTTTCCCTTGGAGAACCTTGCCATCACCACAAAACAAGTGCCTGTTGCTACCTCTTTGTGTTTGCACCTGGCCCCGTACTGACCTCTCCCTGTCCCCTGGTAACCATTATGTTATTTCTTCATCTCTGCGGTTTTGTCATTTTGAGAATAAATGTAACTTTTCGAGATTGACTGTTTTCACTAAGCATAATCCCTTGCAGGTCCTTCCAGCTTGTTACGTGTATCAATAGTTCATTTCTTTTCATTGCTGAGTCACAGTATTCCATTGTATGGATGAACCAGACTTTTCAGCCATTCCCCTGTTGAAGGACATTTGGCTTTTCCGCAGAATTTGCCTATGATAAGTGAAGCTGCTATGAACGTTCAAGCACAGGTCTTTTGGGGGAACATAACTCTTCCTGTCTCTGGGATAAACTCACAACAGTGTGACTGCTGGGTCGTGTGGAAAGTGCATGCTTACTTTTATAAGAAACTGCCAAACTCTTGCCACAGCAGTTGCACCATTTTACGTCTCCTCCAGCAATGTATGAGAGACCCAGTTTCTCCACATTTTTTCCAGCATGTGGAATTATAACTGATTTAAATAAAAGTTTTTGCTGCTCTTATAAGTGTGTAGCAAGACAATACATTTAAAAAATATTTATATTATCTATTTATTTTCCTTATTTTTTGGCTGCATCAGGTCTTAGTTGCAGCAAGCGGGCTTAGTTGCCCTGCAGCAGGTGGGATCTTAGTTCCCCGACCAGGGATTGAACCAGCGTCCCCCGCACTGGAAGGCAGATTCTTTACCACTGGACCACCAGGGAAGTCCCAAGACATTACATTTTTAACGTGCACACCTACCTGCTCATAAATCTGTAGCTGGACTGCAGAGAAAATGTCAAGAAGGGTTAAGACTGAGGCCTGGGGCCACAAAGGACCTCCTTCTGGGCCAGGTCAAGGTGTCTAGGTTTAACATGAAGGAAGTGACAATCTAAGAATTTTAAGCAGAAATCAAACGTCGAATTTTTTGTACATTGTAGTCAAAGAGCATAGCCCATATAATGCATTTTATTTGATTATTTTTGTCTGAAGTGGAGTTTTTCCTTACTTTTTGATATTTTTCTATTAACTTTACTGATTACATTATTTAAGACCTCTGTGTCTTTCTCCTTTCCTCTCCTTCCTCCCTTCCTTCCTTCCTTCTTGACTTTATTTTCTAAGAGCAGTTTAAGGTTCATAGAAAAATTGAGGGGGAAGTACAGAAATTTACCATATACCACCTGCCCCTTCCTTATGTTTCGTTCCATTTGATCTGTCAAAGGTTGAGAAGCTTGTTTCCCTCAGCATTTTGTTTCTTTTGCCTCCTGTTGTATTCTAGCAAGTTTTCTTTTGTTTGGGTACAACGGTCAGTATAAAGGCTCCCTATCACACTCTGTGAATTATCATGTGTCCATTTGGTCAGTATAGGACCATCTTATTTGTCTGGATAAATGCTTTCTTCCTGGGACTCCGTCTCGCTTGAAATAAAGATTGCATTGCCTATCTTTTTGTGTGCATTTCCCTGGCTTGCCTTTGCCCATTGTTTCTGAGAAGCAGTTTTCTCCCCAAAGGCTTTTTGCTTCTGATGTCTCAGATTCTCTGAAGTACAAAGAAGAGACATTGTTCCTTGGAATCTCCCAGGTACTAAAGCTCTTCTGAGTTCTTAACCAGAAAGTGAAGACTGCTTCCTTCTCTCCAGTAATCAAGTATCCACTCCAACGGATGGACCTGCTCTGTCAGAACTGAATGTATTTAAATGTCAGCACTTGTTGTAGCAGGTCAAGCTGAGCTTCCTGCTACTCAGACAGTCAATGACATCAGCAGAGTGCTCAGGTATACCAGATGTCCAAGGATGAGTCAACAGCTTTCCTACTATGGCTCGCTGGACATTACTATGGTGGAAATACGGGAGATCCCATTTCCCAGTAAAAACATGAATACGTACCAAATTTGTCCTCTTTTTATATTGAATGTGGTTATGTGTACTTTTAGAATTTATTAGGGAATATTTCATTCCTATAAAAAGAAATAGAGAATAATAAATGAATACCCATATGCCCTAATGGGTAAACATTGCCATCATGTGACCTGAGGTGACTCCCTGTCTTTACTGACCTTCAGTTTTTTTTTTTTTTTTTTTCCTTGCGTTATGCGGGCCTCTCACTGTTGTGGCCTCTCCCATTTGCGGAGCACAGGCTCCGGACGCGCAGGCTCAGTGGCCATGGCTCACGGGCCCAGCCGCTCCGCGGCATGTGGGATCTTCCCGAAACGGGGCACGAACCCGCGTCTCCTGCATCGGCAGGCGGACTCTCAAGCACTGCGCCACCAGGGAAGCCCCTGACCTTCAGTTTTTATTGGAACATCAAGGCCATGTGGTCTGGGTGCTACACAGTGAGAAGCAACAAGGAAATTTATTTATGGATGCAATACTCTCATGTGACTTCTATTTTTGAGATGCTTTTAAGAGCAGATTTAGGTTTACAATATAATTGATAGGAAGGTACAGAGATTTCCCATATACCTTCTTCTTCCACACTTCATAGCCTCCCCTATTATCAGTATCACTCACCAGAATGGTACACTTTTTACCAAATGTACCTACATTGGTAGATGTAAGATGAACCTACATTGACACATCATTATTACCCAAAGTCCACAGTTCACCTAAGGGTTCACTCTTGGTGTTGTACATTCAATGAGTTTGGACAGAGGTACGATGACATGTGTCCACCACTATAGTATCATACGGAGCATTTTCACTGGCCTGAAAGTCCTGTGTTCTGCCTATTCATCTCTCCCCACACCCATCCCTGGCAACCACCGATCTTTTTATTGTCTTCATAGTTGTGCCTTTTCCAGCATGTCATATAGTTGGAACCATACAGTATTTAGCCTTCTCAGATTGGTTCCTTTCACTTAGAAATATGCATTTAAGTTTACTCCATGTCTCTCCACGGTTTGCTAGGTCAATTTCTTTTAATCCTGAATAATATTCTATTGTATGGGTGTACGATAGTTTATTTATCTATCTACTGAAGGGCATCTTGGTTGCTTCCAAGTTTTGGCAATTATGAATAAAACTGCTGAAAAACATCCATGTGCAGGTTTTTGTGTGGACATAGTTTTCAACTCCTTTGGATAAAAACCAAGGAGTGCAAATGCCAGATTAGCATGGTTAAGGGTGAGTTTAGTTTTGTATAAACATCTCATACAATGTATGATAATTCCTGTTGCTCCACACCCTTGACAGCATTTGGTGTTGTCAGTGTTTTCTAATATGTGTGTAGTTACATCTCAGTGTTGTTTTAATTTGCATTTCTCTGAAGACATATGATGTGGAACACCTTTTCATAGGCTTTTTGCCATGTATATACCTCTTTGGTGAGTTATCTGTTACTATATTTGGGTTGTTTTCTTATTGTTGATTTTTAAAAATTCTTTATATATTTTGGATAATAGCTCTTTATCAGATGTGACTTTTGCAAATATTTTCTTCCACTCTGTGGCTTGCCTTCTAATTCTCTTGATATTGTCTATCACAGAGCAGAAGTTTTTAATTTTAATAAAGTCCAACTTACCAATTAATTACCTTCATGGATCATGTCTTTGATGTTGTATCTAAGAAGGTATCACCATACCTAAGGTCATGTAGATTTCCTCTTAAGCTATCTTCTAGGAGTTTCATAGTTTTACAATTTACATTAAGGTCTATGGTTTATTTTGAGTTAATTTTTGTGAAGAGTGTAAAGTCTGTGTCTAGATTCTTTTTTTTTTTTTCTTTGCAGGTCAATGTCCAATTATTCCAGCACTATTTGTTAAGAAGACCATCTTTGTTCCATTGTATTATTGCCTTTGCTCCTTTGTCAAAGATCAGCTGACTATATTTGTTTGTGTTTATTTCTGGGCTCTCTATTCTGTTCCATTGATCTATTTGTCTTTTCTTTAACCAATACCAGAATATCTTGATTACTCTAGCTTTGTAGGAAGTTTTGGAGTCAGGTAGCACCAGTCCTCCAACTTCATCCTTCTCCTTCAATATTGTGTTGGCTATTCTGTGTCTTTTGCCTCTTCATATAAACTTTAGAATCAGTTTGTCAATGTTCACAAAACAACTTGCTGGAATTTTTATTTGAATTACATTGAATCTATAGATCAATTTGGGAAGAACTTACATCTTGACAAAATTGGGTCTTTCTATCCATAAACATGGAATATATCTCCATTTATTTAATTATTTGATTTTGTTCACCATAGTTTTGTGGTTTTCCTCAATTAGATCTATACTGATTTTGTGAGATTTACCTAAATATTTCATTTTTTTGATACTAATGTAAATGGTATTGTGTTTTTAATTTCAAATCCTACTTTTTAATTGTATGTATGTAGGAAAGCAAATGACTTTCATATATTAACCTTGTGTCCTGAAACCCTGCTCTAAGCACTTACTAGTTCCAGGAGTCCTTCTGTCCATTCTTTCAGATTTTCTACAGAGACAAACATGTCATCTGCAAACAAAGGCAATTTTATGTCTTTTTTTCCCCAATCTATATACCTTTTCTTTCCTTTTCTTGTCTTATTGCATGATCTAGAACATCTAGTGCAGGAGTGACTAGAGGGGACACCATTACCTTGTACCTGTCCTTAATAGGAAAGTTTTGAGTTTCTTACTAATAACTACGATGTTAGCCAAAATTTTGTTTTATAGATAGTATTTATCAAGTTGAAAAACTTCCCCTCTATTGCTAGTTGACTGATTTACTGAGAGTTTTGTCATGACTGGGTGTTGGGTTTTTGTCAAATGTTTTTTCTGTATCTATTGATATGATGTAATTTTTTCCTTTTTTAGCCTATTAATGTGATAGATCACATTAATTGATTTTCAAATGCTGAATCCGGAATAATATCATTTGGTCATGTTGAATAATGCTTTTACACTTTTTTGGATCCAATTTGCTAACACTTTGTTGATGATTTTTGCATCTATGTTCATGAGATATATTGGTGACCAGTTTTATTTTCTTGTAATGTCTTTTCCTGGTCTTGATATTAAGGACAATGCTGGTCTCACAGAATGATTTAGGAAGTATTCCTTCTGTTTCTATTATCTGAAAGAGATTACAGAGAATTGGTATAATTTCTTCCTTAAATGTTTGATAGAATTCACTGGTGAACCACTCTAGGACTGGTGCTTTCTGTTTTGGAAGGTTATTAATTGCCAGATTGTGTCTTTCAAGAAATTGGTCCATTTCATCTGCTTTGCCCAGGCAGACATAAATTAGGGTGGTTAGGAACAGAGAGAACTGTTTTTTTTTTTTTTTTTAGATTCCATATATATGTGTTAGCATACGGTATTTGTTTTTCTCTTTCTGACTTACTTCACTTAAAAGAGGACACCTTATCCCTTTCTTGAAAGTGTAATGAAGATTTTCATCATTTCGAAATTACTCCATATTCAACAACTCAGAAGGGAACATATACCTCATAATAGTTTATTATATTTCTTGATTAATTTTTCCTGATGCCAAACTCATAGAAACTTGAGGTAGAAAATTTGGAAAATGCAGAAAAATGTAAAGATGTCTTAATCAGCTTGGGATGCCATTACAAAATACCATAGACTGGGTGACTTAAACAAGAGAAAATAATTTCTTGCACTTCTGGATGCTGGAAGTCCAAGATCAGGACACCAGCATGGTCGGGTTCTGTGAGGGCTCTCTTTTTGGTATGCAGACAGCATCTTTCTTGCTGTGTCCTCACAAGGCAGAGAGAGGATGAGCTCTGGTCTCTTCCTCTTCTTACAGGGACACTGACCCCATCATGGGGGCCTCACTCTCATGACCTCATCTAAACCTAATTCCCTCCTGAAGGCCCCACCCCCAAATGCCATCATAGTGGGGGTTAGGGCTTCAACATATGAATTCTGGAGGGACACAAACATTCAGTCCACAGCAAAGCACAAGAATGTATAACCCATAATTGTAATCTATAGAGAACTGACCATTTTTAACGCTGGCATTTCCTTCTCATCTTTTTTTATGCTTTTCTGCACATTGGCAAGATCATACCATATGCACATTTCAAATCCTGCTTTTTAAAAAAATTAACTATAACATATGGCTTCCCTCTACATTAAGAAAACTTATTTAAACTTATTTAAAACTTATTTAAACACATTAAATTATTAAATAATAATGAATTAGATGGGTAAGCCATAATTCATAAAAGCATCCACTTAATTTGGTTATTTAGAGAGAAATTTTTATTATTATAAATAGCTATGTTGACTTTTTTTACATAAATCTTTGTCTACACATTTTATTTCTTTGATATGGATGACTAAGGATGAAAATAGTGGATCAAAAGAGATGAAAATTTTCTGGCTTTTGTTATATGAGGTCAAATTGCCTAATAGATATTTTCCTACCAAACAGTACACTAGAATGCATATTTTTGTGCATCCTGCTAGCATATATTTTCCTACCAAACAGTACACTAGAATGCATATTTTTGTGCATCTCTGCTAGCATCCCATATTATCAATTTTTTGTATCCCTACATGTTTACTAATAAAGCCAATGCTCAGGAGAGGGGAGGATTAATTAGGTGTTTGGGACTAGAATATACACACTACTATATATAAAATAGATAACCAACAAGGACCTACTGTATAGCACATGGAACTATACTCAGTATCTTTTAATAACTGAGAAAAGAATCTAAAATAGAATACATGTGTATGTATATATATATGTATAACTGAATAACTTTGCTGTACACTTGAAACAAACACATCATTGTAAATCAACTATATTTCAATAAAAATTTAAAAAAAAGAAAAGCAAAAAAAATTAATGCTCAAAAAGTTGTGAAGCTAAGTGAAATTCTTTTTGGATAGTATTCAACTTCATATACAATATACCTTTTATGAATTAATACTAATGTCAATATGTTGAAATCTGCCATATGTTTGATTGATATTTTGTTATATATACCAAATCATATTTTTTGGATGTGCTTGGTGCAGATCAGGCATACATTTTCTTTCTCTCCATAAAAGATACTGAATAGTTCTGGGGAAATTAGCTTTAAGCTTCTATGGAACAAAATCTCCTGGAAAATCATCATCGTGTTACTGCACCCTGATCTCCCAGTCACATTTAATAATGAGACACAGGAAACTGAAATCACTTGAATCCAAAAAGTTAATGCCTAAAATTTCTTCTAACAAAGAGCTATAAGCTCTTTACAAAGTTTGGCTGGTTTAGAATTTATCTGTTTTTAACTACGACATGGGAGACTGAGCAATATTTATTTGCCTTTCAGCATTCCCTTGTCTTTTCACCCTGGTTCCCTGGAATTCTGGAGGCAGGTGCTGGCAGATGTGAGTACCATGTGCTCAGGCAAGAAGGAGAGGGTGTTTGTGTGCAGCCAGCTACTTTCTTCCTCCATAAGCTGCCCTCAGGGGCTATTTTCTAAACATAGCAAAGTCAAGAATCAGAGAAGTTTCACGTAACGTAAATACACACATTGGATTTAATAAGCAAAATGTAAAATAAAAATGCTAGATTAAATGCACAATAAGATATCAACTGAATTCATACTTTCTCTCCTCCAAAAATACTGTAGATTAGTAAGTGCAGTCTGAGCCTGAGTTTGAGGTGAGGGCATTTGGTATTCTATAGGGAAATTAGCTAATTCTGCCTTTTAATTAAAATTATTTTTCTCCATGACACATAAGTTTATTATAAAGGAATTGGATGCTCTGCAGATTCTGCTATGGTAAACTCTAATGCTTTGTAACTTGATTAAAAATCTCAGTAATTTTGGTGACACACAGTGATGAGAAAGTATTGGAATAGCTATACGAGTTATATGGGACTCTCCCAAAGAGAGTTCAACTGCTCGGTGACTGAGGAAACATAAGGGACCCAATTCTCCCCTGACACCCCAATGTGGATAGGGGTGTTTGTAAACAGAGTGAAAGCTGGAGGAAAAGGAGCAGCCTTCACCCACAGGCCTGCCCACCACCCAACCGAAAGATGGCCTTTATCCTGTCCATGCTCGTCTCTGCATCCTTGGACCCTGAGGCTGGACCAGCCCCATTTTACAACCCATCCTCTGAGGTCCCTCAATCATGAATTTGAAAAATCTCATTAATCTTCAAACAATCCTAAAGTTACTTTTATACTACCCTATTTCACAGATGCAGAAACTGATGCTCAGAGATGTTCAGACACACTACATACAACTCACACAGCTGGTGAGAAGCAATGTCAGGATTTCAATGCATTATCGTCTGACTTGAATATCTCCGTTATTTATTATACAAAAGGTAGGCAGTCTCATTAATATCACAAGAATAATAAATAGGTCCCTCCCGTGCTACAGCCTGCAGAGAAGACTGAAATCCAGCCTAGATTTCAGATTTGAGATTTGTATAACCTGAAAAAAATATGTATACATTTGTATTTATATGTATTGTATCTATACATATTTATGTATATATACATAAATTTTTATATATAAATGTATAAGTATATAAATTATGAATATATTTACATATACATACATATATATTTACATATATATATATAAATTCGTGCACATATAAAATAATCACAGAGTTATTCTATATCCACTGTTCTCAGATGATCTCAGGTAATGGTTGGCAGGTACCTGGGGTCCCTGAGAATTTCTCAGGGTATCTGTAAGATTAAAAGCTATTTTCAGAATAATAATAAGATACTATTTGCCTTTTAGAACTGATAGATCAAAGCAACAGTGGGACAAACCGCTGGGGCGTTAGTAGGACTCGAGGCAGTGGGAGTCGACGGCACACTGTCCCGGTTGTCCACCTTCACATGCTTGCCGCAAAAACAAATGCATCAATTGCCACCTTCCCTTGAGCATGTCCTTGACAAAGCAGTAAAATACATTTCATTTCTGTTCATCTCATGCCTTGAGGCTGTGTCTTTTTAATAGCCTGTGAGACAGAACAGCGAGAACTTACAGAGTACGTGTGTGGTGGGGCTTGAGAGGAAGCATGGGTGTGAGGTTGGGTGGGAGCTCGTCTGTTAGCTGCTTTTGTCATAGGAAACCATGCTCACTTGAAAGAAAAACTGACACACAAACAAACAAACAAACAAAAACTTTGGGTATTTGACAAACACTTCCTCGAAATGAATGAAGTGGGCATTATCACTTCAAGGAAAACAACTGAGAGTATTTGTTGCCAATGATAAAATCTGAGCTTTCAAATCAAAATCAGATTTTGGAAAATGGGTATATTCCATCACATAATTAATATATCTTCCCAATATTTAAAGACTTTTAGGATGACATCAGTGGTGATATTAAAAACTATGCTTTTAAAAACTATTGTATAATGAAAACAGCTCATACAACTCAATAACAAAAACAAACAAACAACCCAATAAAAAAATGGGCCGAGGGCTTCCCTGGTGGCGCAGTGGTTGAGAATCTGCCTGCCAATGCAGGGGACACGGGTTCA
>NW_006798408.1:0-364 GCF_000442215.2 Lipotes vexillifer | reverse complement strand
TTTCTCTTTCTGATTTACTTCACTCTGTATGACAGTCTCTAGGTCCATCCACCTCACTACAAACAACTCAGTTTCAGTCCTTTTTATGGCTGAGTAATATTCCATTGTATATATATATATACCACATCTTTATCCATTCATCTGCTGATGGACACTTAGGTTGCTCCCGTGTCCTGGATATTGTAAATAAAGCTGCAATGAACATTGCAGTACATGACTCTTTATGAATTATGGTTTTCTCAGGGTATATCCCCAGTAGTAGGATTACTGGGTTGTATGGTAGTTCTATTTTTAGTTTTTTAAGAAACCCCCATACTGTTCTCCATAGTGGCTGTATCAATTTACATTCCCACCAACAGTGCAA
>NW_006798407.1:0-4911 GCF_000442215.2 Lipotes vexillifer | reverse complement strand
GCCGCGGAGCGGCTGGGCCCGTGAGCCATGGTCGCTGAGCCTGCGCATCCGGAGCCTGTGCTCGGCAGCGGGAGAGGCCACAACAGTCAGAGGCCCGCTTACTGCCAAAAAAAAAAAAGGAAAGAAAAATCAAGAGAGAAAAGCATAAGAAAGCAAGCAAAACTCATCCATAATGTCCTGTCCAGGGTCAGCCATTCTTTCTTAACATTTTGATGTATTATCTCTCAGTCTTTTTAAAATGCATTTTAAAACAGTTGCAATCACACTGTATGCGCAATGTTGAATTCACTTCTTTATTCACTTCTGCACGAGGTTGTTCATCCCACACAGGTTTAAACAATAAACTGGAAGGCCACTGCTGGCCTGAAACCCACACAGGAGAGAAGGGAATGAGCGTGTGAGAGAGCAAAGCAGTTTCCCCTTCAGTGCCATTTCCTCCAGGATAGACACCATGTCTTGTTCAGCACTGAGGTCCCAGCCCTTAGAATGGTACCCGAAACATTATGACTGCTAAATAAAGGTGCGCTGAATAAAGAATGGATGGGCGAATGGGGGAGAGATACTGATACCTTACCTGACAGGTCCAGCCACTGACACCTGCCCATCTGAGCAATAGGGAATGGTGGGGACTGTAGTGAAGGGGAGCACATCCTCCATCCTTAGACATTCACGTTCCAATCTTTACAACACCTTGTGCTCATCAAAAACCAGGCGTCTGTTTGCAGTGGGCAACCTCTCAGAGCAGTGTTCACAAAGCAGGGTCCTTGGAGAATAGTACCAGCATCACCTGGGAACTGATAAGGAAAAAAGTCTCCACCGCATCCCAGCTACCCACTCAGAAGCCTGGGGGTGGGGTCCAGCATCCTGGGGTTTAACAAGCCCTCCAGGTGATTCCAGATTAGCGCATATTTGAGAGCCACGGATCTCGGCCCTGGTGCATATTAGAATCACCTGGGGAACCTGTTCACCCTCCAATACCTGAGCCCAGCCCAAGATTCCAATTTAATTGATCTTGGGTGTGCTCAGACTTCAGAATGTTCTCAGAGTTCTTCAGGTGCTTTTAATGTGCAGCCAGGGCTGAGGAGTCTGATCTGGATGGCAGACAGGCTACAGGTGGCCATTTTATTCCTTTTGGATTCCTGTGCCTTCCCAGACACTGCGTTTTCATCATTACTGTGAACACGGTACTGTTATCAAACACACTGCTTTTATTTTATTAAGAAATATTTCATGCATACAAAGCGGTGTAGAGATTAACATAGCAAACAACCATGTACCCACCATTAGCTCTGTCATATCTTATCATCTGGCCATTGTTATGGGCTGACTGTGTCGCCCCCCAAATTCCTGTGTTGAAGTCCTAACCCCCAGGACCTCAGAATGTGACTGTGTGAGGCAATAGGGCCTTTAAAGAGGTCCTACAGTTAAAATGAGGCCATTAGGGTGGGCCCTAATCCACAATGACTGGCATCCTTATAAGAAGCGAAGATTAGGACATAGACATGTACAGAGGGAAGGCAGCCATCTACAAGCCCAGGAGAGAGACCTCAGACGGAACCAACCCTGCCAACACCTTGACCTTGGACTTCCAGCCTCTAGAACTGTGAGAAAATAAATTTCTGTTGTTTAAGCCACCCAGTCTATGGTACTTTGTTATGTCAGCCGTGGGAAACAAATACATTCATATTTGCTCAGATTCTCTGAAAAAAAACAAAAAACATAACAGACAGAACTGGAGCTCCCTCTATTCCGTCCCCTGTTCCTCTCCTTCCTGCTCCAGGGGTAACTTATGTCCTAACTTTAGTCTTTACCTTTCTTACCAGGAGCCAGAACCATATTATGAATGAGGATTCTGGAGCCAGAACAACTGGGTGGGGAATATTGGTTCTGCCACCTTCTAGCTGTGTGACTTTGACCCATTAATCACCCTCTCTGGGGCCAAATGGTCCTCATCTGCAAACTGCAGATATGAATAGTATCACCTCTGCATGTTGTTTGGAGGGTTAAACGAACTATTGTTCACAAAACACCTAGGATAGAGTTTGGCACGTTAAGAGTGACATACACATGCTTGTTAAATATATTTACACTTTTACTATGTAAACATATGTATGCACCTATAAAATATGCATGAAACATTGTTTACACGTTTTCAAACTTACATAAAAGGTCTCCTAGTACATATCCCTCTGTAACTTGGGTTTTCTGTTTGAGTTCCAGTGACACTTTTTGCGATGGCTCCATGTGGATAAAGGCTCTCTTTTCATCCCATTAAGAGCTGCAGTCTCAGTGTGTCTATACTGGTCTGCCTACTCTCACTGCCTCACCTGGAGAGCTGCCTCCCTCATGCTGGCCTCTTTTCACCCACGCACAGGACATTCCCCGCCTCCCCAGGGATGTCCCCTGGGTCTCCCCCTTCAGCTCTCCCTGAGGCCCTGGCTGCCTCTGGGCCAGCCCTCATGCTTTCCTGCTCTGGTTTCATTTTCCATGGGCCTGGGTTTTAGAAACTCAGCACTTCTTACATTTCAAAGAATTTCCATAGCCATGGTCTCCTGGGATGTCCCTTAACAGCCCTGTGATGAAGATAAGGCAGTAGTCTTCCCTTCCCTTTGCACACAAGGAAACTGAGTCACAGAAAAGTTGAGTGACTTGCGGAAGGTCACACAGCGAGTTAGAGACATAGTTAGGTCTCAGCCCAGCTCTCCAGGCTCCCAATCCCGTGTTCTTTGACAATTTTTGGTTATGAAAATAATTGTACTTAATGCTTATAATTTGGAGTTTTATTAGTGTTCCCATTTTACAGATGAGAAAACTAGGTTTTCCAAAAGCATGGTCCCAGAGCCACCTGCATCAGGATCCCTTGGGGGGGTACTTGTTAAAAATACAGATTCCCAGGCTTTGCCCCCTCCCACATTGTCTTGCTCAGTAGGTCTGGGTGGGCCCAGGAACCTGCATTTTCATGGCCGTTGCCAAGTGGTTCTCAGGCACACTCAAGTTTGAGGAACACAGGGGTCTAGAATAAGCCTTGCCCTTTCTTTCACCCAATGCTCACCGTGGCAGGCAGCTTCCGAGGACCTGGGCAGGGTCACCGGCAGCTGCCAGCTCTGAAGTGGGTACATCAACTGTGAAGGCCAGAGTAGTGGAGGCCAAAGGCTGGGGAAGCTGAGTAAGATGCCCAGACCCAGCGTGGGGGCAGAGGGGGCGCCTGCAACACGCCTACCCACGTGGGCACCCAGCCCGGAGCCGGCCCCAGAGACAGGCCCTGGGGGCAGAAGAGCTGGGCACCTGGAGCTGCTCCAGACAGAAACCCCCATCACGATCGTTAGCGGTGTGCTTCTGGGAGCCCAGTGGCTCCAGTCCATTGGCTGTGCCTCGGCTGGGTGTCCATAGGAAATAATCACGGAGTGTTTACTACATGCCATGCACCCAACTAAGTGCTTGACATACGTGATCTCACTTAGCGGTGGGCACTACTGTCATCTCCATTTTTCAGATGAAGAATCTGAGGCCCAGGAATCTAAATGACTCGCCCAAGGCCACACAGTAAGCAAACGGATGCCTGCATCCATTCTCTTAAGCACAATTCAATACGCCTTCAAGTCATTATTTTTTATGTTTCTATGTACGTGGCAGAGTGCCTGGAACTGTCAGGGCTAAATAAGTGAGCTGAATGAACGAATATGAATGAATGAATGAAAATGAATGAATGAATGAATGAAACGAATGTTGCAGTCCCCTGGTGTCAACTGACTCTGGCATAACCCCTCAAGCTGTACTTAAAGAAAAAGGCAGGAATTCTCAAAATAAGCTTATGCAGTCATTTCTCTCTTTCTTCCTGAAGTTGACTGGGCTGGAAAGAATGCACGCGTGCGCACACGCACACAGTTAATTGAGGGTTCTAGTTGGATGCATTCTGGCTATTGAGAATCTGACTTGATTTGCTTGAATAGTGAAAGGTTTTAGAGACAGGATCTGGCACTCACTCCTGAAATTCTCTAAGCCTCGGGCTACCCGTCAGGAAAATGGGGATGATCACGGTCCAGCCCAGAGGGCCATGGTGAGGATTCAATAAGATTAACACAGCTCAGGTGCTTAGTGCTGCACAGGGCACACGAGGAGCTGACTGAGGACGTTAGTGGTTGTTGCTTTTTCATTATCGCTATTTGGAGGGAGAAGCGGGCTGGTAAGAATCACATTCATGAAAAGGAAAAGCCCCTGAAGCATTCTAAGAAAGATGATCTGTAGCAATAGTTGTGGTTACATATACAAATGCAGAAGGGGAGGTGGCAAACGGCACAGATAATCCTCGAAAGGTGAATGCCACATGCATTCGTTCCATTTACATTTGTCTTTGACACACATTTTTTCAATATATTGTCATTGCTTTTCGTGCCCGTTTATAAGTTGATTAAGCCACCATCAAACGGTTCCTTGAGCACCAGCTTTGTTGGATGGTAGAAGGGTGGCTGTAAAATTGGCTAATAAACAGACCTTGCAATACATGGGGCTTTTGAGTTTACAGAGGGATTTTACACCCACTCAAAGTCTTTACCCTCAAATCCTGTCCCTCAAGGTGAGCAGGTACTGCTACTGTCATCTGACAGAAAAGGAAATGGCAGCCTGGGAGTCAAAGTGATGTGCCCAATGCTATCTATTTATACCAGAAGCTGGACTTGAACCTGGTCTCTGGACCCCCATGCCCATGCTCAGCTCCATTACAAGAACCCACTCTAGAATTCAAAGGAACCCTTGGATGCCTAAGAACCGAGTCACTGGGCAACCCCATTAATATGAATCATAGGGATCACTCATAGGAAGAGGTTTTACCCATAAAAAGAGGTTGGGAGGACTTCTAGCTGAGGTAGGGTAACAAAGACTGGAATTATTCTCCATCCTTAACTGAAAAAAAAA
>NW_006798406.1:0-249 GCF_000442215.2 Lipotes vexillifer | reverse complement strand
TCACAGAACTAGAACAAATCCTAAAATTTATATGGAACCATAAAAGACCCAGAATTGCCAAAGAAAGTCTGAGGAAAAATAACAAAGCAGGAGGCATAAACCACCCAGATTTCAGACAATACTACAAAAGCTACAGTAATCAAAACAACATGGTATTGGTACAAAACAGACTTACAGATCAAGGGGACAGAATAGAGAGCCCAAAAATAAACCCAAACACCTATGGTCAATTGATCTTCAACAAAGGAG
>NW_006798404.1:578-1021 GCF_000442215.2 Lipotes vexillifer | reverse complement strand
CTGCGCTTATGTCGCTCTACGCATGCTCGATTCTCTTATGGATACATATAGATACATAGGTTTATAGATTCCTACGAGTCAGGTATATTCCTATGCGTTGAATATGGGGTGTTCAGTCCATTTCGTGGAGCAAGGAGTAGATCTTGTCTATTACGTATTTGGCTTCTGGAACGGTATCTGTGCTGATTTCAATCTCTGGTTTTATGCAGCACCCCCACTCAGCTTTCCCCTTACGCAACTATAAGTTTGTTTTCTAAATGAGAGACTCTCTTCTGTTTTGTAATTCCTTCCATGTGTAGAAAAGTTTACAATCCATGTATTAGTGATACTGTATGATGTTTCTTTTTCTATGTGACCTATTTCACTTGGAATCATCGTACCTAAATCCACTCACTAAGATGCCACGGGCCTGATGACATTGATTTCATTGCTGATTGATATTC
>NW_006798404.1:0-475 GCF_000442215.2 Lipotes vexillifer | reverse complement strand
TGTAAAGAGGGCAGCCCCAAACTTTGGGGTGGCTCTGTCTTTTTGATTTCTGTTTCCCTAAGCCTAGTGCCCGAGGCTATGTACCTTGTTTTTTGGATGTTTCAGGAAATACCATACGTTTCTCCAGGGTGGCTGTTGGCAATTTACATCCCGCCCATCAGCATAACAACGCTCCCTTTTCTCCCTGGCCTGTCCTGCCTTTCTGGATTTTACACTTTTTTCAGATGGCCTTTTTGACCGGGGGGAAGTGAGAGTTCATTGTAGCGCAGATTTCCATTGCAAGCTTGCTTGGTTGGCAAAAAGGGGCGAATGCGTTTTTTCTTGAATATATTGAGGAAAAAATGCATACGCCCCTTTTGGCCAAGGTCATCCTGGTCGGCGTTCTGCCTATATTCATAGGCTTTAAAAGCACATCCAAACCACCTCCTGAATTCGGTTTCCTGCAATTCTGCCTCACTTTCAAGTTCTCTTCGCA
>NW_006798403.1:1285998-1296133 GCF_000442215.2 Lipotes vexillifer | reverse complement strand
AAAAAAAAAAAAAAAAAAAAAAACAGAAGAGAGAATAGGAAATAGATAAAGAATAATGACCTAATTGTGTTGGTACTACAATAATACATCTCAAAGTCTGAATTTCTGAGGAACTATATTAGTCAAGGTCTCTTTACTGCAAATGACAGAAACTCACTTGCAGGTTAGGCAAAACAGGGAAATTACTGGAATGAGAATGAAATGTCATATAAGAGCCAGAAGAAAAGGGAGTGCAGCTGAACCTCAAGGACAACTGGAACTACCATCAATTCTCTCATCTCTGAGTCTTCGTGCATTTTTATTTCATTCTCAGAAACTAACTTAAACCACAGTGGGAAGCATGACTGATAGCAATTCCCCTTCCTTATACCCCTAGCACTCAGAGGATGTCCAAGCTTTGAAAGTCCCCAAGGAAGAACACAATTGGCCCAACTTGAGTAGGTATTCATTTCTAGACAACTTGCTTATGGTCATGCAGACGGAACCTCACCAGGCAAAAATTTCACAACTGAATAAAGGAAGTGCTGCTTCCAATGGAAAGGAGAAGTGCTTGGCAGATTAAAAATGAAAAATAATTTAATATTTGCTCAAAATATTTTCAATTAGGAAAGCTATGAGTATTTCACTAGGGACAGCAGCATTACAAGTACTGCTGGTCTCTGTTTCCAAATTTAATAGCTCTGACCTTGTGCCAGTGCTGTAATCCACTAAGCTACCTTGACCTCGGTAACTGATTCATAAAATGGCGATAAATATTTTAAATTCCTGAAGGCAGAGACTAGAGCAGGCATGTGGCAGCCACGAGCATGAGCCTCAGAGACTTCCTCCATGGGACATGCACTTGACCTAGGGCCTCAGCTGCTGTGTTTTAAAATTCATTGCCTGTTTTGTGCCAAGGCTGCTCCAAGACAATGACTGAGACAGGGGTGGGGTGGAAGACTGTACAGGAAAGACCCATTCCTGGGAGACATGGTACTCTACTGTCATCCAACCTTGGCTCAGCCTCCCCAGCAGCCTCGCTGCATCTTCCTCCAACTGCATGGCAGTCTACAACGCTTCAATTCAAAGTTCTTACCTTCTCTCGGTCACTTGGGATCAGACTTGCATTATGGTCAGACGGATCTCCCAGGTTTTTTTTTTTTTTAACTCCCTCCCTATTTCCTTTTACCCATGCATTTCCCCTAATAAAATCCTTGCATGTTTAGTCTTATCTTCACACCTGCTTCTCAGAGGACCTGGACTAATACAAGACTGTATCAAGTTTCCTTCATGATCTATGAGACAATTTTATGTTTGTCAGCTATGATAATAGTTTCCATGAAGGACTGAATCAACTGGGAATGTTTTTAAGTACTGATTCCATTTACCCCTCCTATACCTGCTGAAACAAAGTCTCCCAAGCTTATACCTAGAATTCTATATTTTATAATAATATAGGGTCTTGTGCTCAGTGTGGTAGTCAGAGCTCTTCAATATTTCCTCTTGCCCTCCCACCATTCAGGACACTCAATAGGACTGAACTCCTTGTCTCGCTCACTGTCGGGGGAGGGAACTTATGGCTAATGTTGGCCAATCAGCTTTGAGAGGAAATGACATATTATTTCCAGGTCAAAGTATCAATATTTAATTACCAGTTTGAGAACCTCCAGATTAGTACTACCCCAAGTGTGGACTGCAAACTGGTCCTGTTTCCCAGTCCATGATAAGATAATGGAAATAAACATTTAGAAACTTTACTAGAAATTTAATATTGCTTCAACATTTAAATGTGTGATCAATAATTTATCTTTATTATATTTTATAAAATTAGTCCATGACAAATTAGAAATAAAATAGATAAATAAAAATTGGGAACTGTGAACCAAGATGGTGGAGTAGAAGGACGTGCTCTCACTCCCTCTTGTGAGAAGACCAGAATCACAACTAGCTGCTGGAAAATCATCAACAGGAAGACACTGAAACTCACCAAAAAAATACCCCACATCCAAAGACAAAGGAGAAGCCACAATGAGATGGTAGGAGGGGCGTAGTCACAGCAAAATCAAATCCCATAACTGCTGGGTGGGTGACTCACAGACTGGAGAACACTTATACCACAGAAGTCCACCCACTGGAGTGAAGGCTCTGAGCCTCACGTCAGGCTTCCCAACCTGGGGGTCTGGCAATGGGAGGAGGAATTCCTAGAGAATCAGACTTTGAAGGCTAGTGGGATTTGATTGCAGGACTTCAACAGGACTGGGGGAAACAAAGACTCCACTCTTGGAGGGTACACACAAAGTAGTGTGCACATCCGGATCCAGGGGAAGGAGCAGTGAACCCAGGGGAGACTGAACCAGACCTACCTGCTAGTGTTGGAGGGTCTTCTGCAGAAGTGGTGGGGGGGGGTGTGGCTCACCATGGGGACAAGGACACTGGCAGCAGAAGTTCTGGGAAGTACTCCTTGGTGTAAGCCCTCCCAGAGTTTGCCATCAGCCCCACCAAAGAGCCCAGGTAGGCTCCACTGTTGGGCTACCTCAGGCCAAACAACCAACAGGGAGGGAACCCAGCCCCACCCATCAGCAGTCAAGTGGATTAAAGTTTTACTGAGCTCTGCCCACCAGAGCAAGACCCAGCTCTACCCACCACCAGTCCCTCCCATCAGGAGACCTGCACAAGCCTCTTAGATAGCTTCATCCACCAGAGGGCAGACAGCAGAAGCAAGAAGAACTAGAATCCTGCAGCCTCTGAAACAAAAAACCACATTCACAGAAAGATAGACAAGATGAAAAGGCAGAGGGCTATGTACCAGATGAAGGAACAAGATAAAACCTCAGAAAAACAACTAAATGAAGTGGACATAAGCAACCTTCCAGAAAAAGAATTCAGAATAATGATAGTGAAGATGATTCAGGACCTCAGGAAAACAATGGAGGCAAAGATCGAGAGGATGCAAGAAACGTTTAACAAAGACCTAGAAGAATTAGAGAACAAACAAACAGAGATAAACAATACAATAACTGAAATGAAAACTACACTAGAAGGAATCAATAGCAGAATAACTGAGGCAGAAGAACGGATAAGTGACCTGGAAGACAGAATGGTGGAATTCACTGCTGCGGAATGGAATCAAGAAAAAAAGAATGAAAAGAAATGAAGACAGCCTAAGAGACCTCTGGGACAACATTAAACACAACAACATTCACATTATAGGGGTCCCAGAAGGGGAAGAGAGAGAGAAAGGACCCAAGAAAATATTTGAAGAGATTATAGTCAAAAACTTCCATAACATGGGAAAGGAAATACCCACACAAGTCCAGGAAGCATAGTGAGTCCCATACAGGATAAACCCAAGGAGAAACACTATGAGACACATAGTAATCAAATTGGCAAAAATTAAAGAAAAAGAAAAATTATTGAAAGCAGCAAGGGAAGAATGACAAATAACATATAAGGGAACACCCATAAGGTTAACAGCTAGATTTCTCAGCAGAAAGCCAGAAGGGAGTGTCATGATATACTTAAAGTGATGAAAGGGAAGAACCTACAGCCAAGATTACTCTACTGGCAAGGATCTCATTCAGATTCGATGGAGAAATCAAAAGCTTTACAGACAAGCAAAAGCTAAGAATTCAGCACCACCAAACCAGCTCAACAACAAATGCTAAAGGAACTTCTCTAACTGGGAAACACAAGAGAAAAAAAGGACCTACAAAACAAACCCAAAACAATTAAGAAAATGGTATTAGGAACATACATCTCGATAATCACCTTAAACATGAATGGATTAAATGCTCTAACCAAAAGACACAGGCTTGCTGAATGGATACAAAAACAACACCCATATATATGCTGTCTACAAGAGACCCACTTCAGACCTAGGGACACATACAGACTGAAAGTTAGAGGATGGAAAAAGATATTCCATGTAAATGGAAATCGAGAGAAAGCTGGGGTAGCAATGCTCGTATCAGATAAAATAGACTTTAAAATACAGAATGTTACAAGAGACAAGGAAGGACACTACATAATGATCAAGGGATCAATCCAAGAACAAGATATAACAATTATAAATATATATGCACCCAACAAAGGAGCGCCTCAATACATAATGCAACTGCTAACAGCTGTAAAAGAGGAAATCAACAGTAACACAATAATAGTGGAGGACTTTAACACCTCACTTACACCAATGGACAGATCATCCAAAATGAAAATTAATAAGGAAACACAAGCTTTAAATGACACAATAGACCAGACAGATTTAATTGATATTTATTGGACATTCCATCCAAAAACAGCAGATTACACTTTCTCCTCAAGTGCGCACGGAACATTCTCCAGGATAGATCACGTCTTGGGTCACAAATCAAGCCTCAGTAAATTTTAGATAATTGAAATCATATCAAGCATCTTTTCTGACCACAACGCTATGAGATTAGAAATGAATTACAGGGGAAGAAAAGTAAAAAAACAAACACATGGAGGCTAAACACTACGCTACTAAATAACCAAGAGATCACTGAAGAAATCAAAGAGGAAATCAAAAAATACATAGAGACAAATGACAATGAAAACACGACAATCCGAAACCTATGGGATACAGCAAAAGCAGTTCTAAGAGGGAAGTTTATAGCTATACAAGCCTACCTCAAGAAAGAAGAAAAATCTCAAATAAATAATCTAACTTTACACCTAAAGGAACTAGAGAAAGAAGACAAACAAAACCCAAACTTAGCAGAAAGAAAGAAATCATAAAGATCAGAGCAGAAATAACTGAAATACAAACAAAGAAAACAATAGCAAAGATCAATAAAACTAAAAGCTTGTTCTTTGAAAAGATAAACAAAATTGATAAACCATTAGCCAGATTCATCAAGAAAAAGAGCGAGAGGCCTCAAATCAATAAAATTAGAAATGAAAAAGAAGGTATAACAGACACCACAGAAATACAAAGCATCCTAAGAGACTACTACAAGCAACTCTATGCCAATAAAATGGACAACTGGAAGAAATGGACAAATTCTTAGAAAGGTATAAACTTCCAAGACTGAGCCAGGCAGAAATAGAAAATATGAACAGACCAATCACAAGTAATGAAATTGAAACTGTGATTAAAAATCGTCCAACAAACAAAAGTCCAGGACCAGATGGCTTCACAGGTGAATTCTATCAAACATTTAGAGAAGAGCTAACACCCATTCTTCTCAAACTCTTCCAAAAAATTGAGGAGGAAGGAACACTCCCAAACTCATTCTACAAGGTCACCATCACCCTGATACCAAAACCAGACAAAGATACTACAAAAAAAGAAAATTACAGACCAATATCATTGATAAATATAGATGCAAAAATTCTCAGCAAAATACTAGCAAACAGAATCCAACAACACATTAAAAGGATCACACACCATGATCAAGTGGGATTTATCCCAGGGATGCAAGGATTCTTCAATATACACAAATCAATCAATGTGATACACCATATTAACAAATTGAAGAATAAAAACCATATGATCATCTCAATAGATGCAGAAGAAGCTTTTCACAAAATTCAACACCCATTTATGATAAAAACTCTCCAAAAAGTGGGCATAGAGGGAACCTACCTCAACATAATAAAGGCCATATACGACAAACCCACAGCAAACATCATTCTCAATGGTGAAAAACTGAAAGCATTTTCTCTAAGATCAGGAACAAGACAAGGATGTCCACTCTCATCGCTATTATTCAACATAGTTTTGGAAGTCCTAACCTCAGTAATCAGAGAAGAAAAAGAAATAAAAGGAATACAAATTGGAAAAGAAGAAGTAAAACTGTCACTGTTTGCAGATGACATGATACTATATATAGAGAATCCTAAAGATGCCACCAGAAAACTACTAGAGCTAATCAATGAATTTGGTAAAGTTGCAGGATACAAAATTAATGCACAGAAATCTCTTGCATTCCTATACACTAATGATGAAAAATCTGAAAAAGAAATTAAGGAAACACACCCATTTACCATTGCAACAAAAAGAATAAAACACTTAGGAATAAACCTACCTAGGAAGACAAAAGACCTATATGCAGAAAACTATAAGACACTGATGAAAGAAATTAAAGACGATACCAACAGATGGAGAGATATACCATATTCTTGGATTGGAAGAATCAATATTGTGAAAATGATTATACTACCCAAAGCAATCTACAGATTCAATGCAATCCCTATCAAATTACCAATGGCATTTTTTACAGAACTAGAACAAAAAATCTTAAAATCTGTATGGAGACACAAAAGACCCCATATAGCCAAAGCAGTCTTGAGGGGAAAAAAACGGAGCTGGAGGAATCAGACTCCCTGACTTCAGACTATACTACAAAGCTACAGTAATCAAGACAATATGGTACTGGCCCAAAAACATTAACAAAGATTAATGGAACAAGATAGAAAGCCCAGAGGTAAACCCACTCACCTTTGGTCAACTAATCTATGACAAAGGAGGCAAGGATATACAATGGAGAAAAGACAGTCTCTTCAATAAATGGTGCTGGGAAAACTGGACAGCTACATGTAGAAGGATGAAATTAGAACACTCCCTAACACCATACACAAAAACAAACTCAAAATGGATTCAAGACCTAAATGTAAGACTGGACACTATAAAACTCTTAGAGTAAAACATAGTAAGAATACTCTTTGACATACCCAGAAAAAAACATAATTCAAAAAGACACATGCACCCCAATGTTCATTGCAGCACTATTTATAATAGCCAGGTCATGGAAGTAACCTATATGCCCATTGACAGACGAATGGATAAAGAAGACGTGGTACATATATACAATGGAATATTACTCAGCCATAAAAAGGAACGAAATTGGGTCATTTGTTGAGACGTGGATGGATCTAGAGACTTGTCATAGAGAGTGAAGTAAGTCAGAAAAAGAAACACCATATATTAACACATATACGTGGAACCTAGAAAAATGGCAGAGATGAACCGGTTTGCAGGGCAGAAATTGAGACACAGATGTAGAGAACAAACGTATGGACACCAATGGGGGAAAGCAGCAGGGGGTTGGGGGTGGTGGTGTGATGAATTGGGCGATTGGGATTGCCAGGTATACACTGATGTGTACAAAATTGATGACTAATAACAATCTACTGTATAAAAAGAAAGTGTGATCAAACATATTCTATTGGAGAGAATCAAAAATAGCCCATGTTTACTGTCTAAATTATATAATTTAATGATTAAAAAAAGAAAAACATTAAAAAAATGGGCTTCCACCACAGATAGAGAAGTACTGCTTTAGAATTTTCATTTTCCTCTGGCACCATGAATGACAATGTTCAGGACATCAGCCATTCTAGTAACCTGGATCCAAGAGCAACTAATGAGTCCTACCCATCCTTTCCTTCAGCTGTTGATGAGATGTAATTTGAATGAGGAATTTTTGTTGGGTTAAGCCACTAAGATTTGAGAGTTATTTGTTACTATAGCAAAACTTAGCTCATTTCAACTGATATAACACCATAGATTTAGGACTAACTGCACAAGATGAAAAAAGAAAATCTACTTGATATAGTTACAGGTCAAAGAAATCCAAGGTCTCATGAGAGGGGCAAAGAATGATAGAATTTAGAATTGGAACTGATCAATGAAGAAATTTCCTCTTTAGAGAGACACACAAGATTTCCCTTAACATTTCCAGTAAGGGAAGTTAATCTTAATGCATTCCTTGTTCCAACTGGGGGTAAACTGTTGATAAGCATTAAGTGTCAAACACCACGCTAAGCACTTTATATGGATTATTATATTTAAATCTAATGCAAACTCATGAGGTGGGTCCTCTAACATCATTTCTACTAATAAAGAAAATGAGCTTTAGAAGGTTTAAGTAACTTGTCCAAGGTCACAAGGCTAGTAATTATAGAGTCTGATTCACTTTCAGGTAACTGTACCCAATAATCAGTATGCTATTGACGCTTATACAGAGCTAAAATATGCCTCTTTGTCTCTTCCATCTACTGGAGCTAATTATTTTGAATGGAAAGACAGATTAAATTAAATCCTTCTCAGTGTGATAGGCATCCAAATATATCAGAACAATAAAAGGGAGAGAGAAAAAAACTAATAAACACTGGGTATCTACCGTAAGTATTGTAACATTTAATCCTCATAGCATAACTTTGTTTTACAGATAAGAAAATAATGCTCATAAATTTAAATAATTCTTCTATGACTAAAATCATAAGTAGTAGGATTAGGATTCAACTGCATGTTTTTTTTCACTTCACTATATAGCCTGATTATGGACACAATAATTATTCTAAGAGTTCATCTTTCCTAGTAATTAATTATTCATTCATTCTTTTTTACTTAACAGTAAAAGGCAGTGCTTACTTTAGCCCATAATGTCCTGCATCTTCTGGCCCCTTGCCAATGTTATTCTGAACTCACTTCTACCTACTCTCTCCCCTACTCACTGAACTTCAGCCATTTCAGATATTCCAGTTATAATTATATTATTGCATAATAAACCATCCCAAGTCTTAGTGGTATAAAACAATATTCATGAATTCTGGTCAGAAACAGGTCCAGAGCACAGTAGGAATGACTTGTCTTTGCTACACAATGTCTGAAGCCTCAGATGGGAAGACTGCAAGGGTCAGGTAAGGGCTGGAGAGGGGATGACTTGATGGCCAGTGGCTAGAATCACCTGAAGGCTCACTCACTTACATGTCTGGTGGTTGATGCAGACTGCTGAGTTGGACTTAACTGGGGCTATTGGTAGAAAACTATATGTGGTCTTTCCATATGGCCTGGACTTTCTCACAACATGGTGGCTGGGCTTCAAGGGTGAGTGTCCCAACAGAACAAAGCTCAAGTGCATATTTATGACCTAGCCTCAGAAGCCAAATAGCATCATTTCACCTCTATTCTCTTGTAATACATAGGTTCAATAAGAAAGAGAGTAAGTAGACTCACCACTCAATGGAAAGAATTTCAATATCACATTGTAAGAAGTGTACATGAGATGGATCTACTGTTGTGGCCATCACACTAGCTTTCTTACTATTTCTTCACCCTACCGGGCAAACTTCTGCCTTAGAGCCTGTGCTGATTCCTCCACCTGGAATGCACTTCCCCTAGGAAGCTGCTAGACTCTCTTGTGGTCTTCAAGGCTTTGCTCAAATCTTACCTTTTCAAAGAGACTTTCCCTGACCAATGACAAAGACTCTCTCCTTGACCAAACTTTACCCAGGCTCTCTGAGCCCTCTTCTTGACTAGGTCTTAATATGCATTTCTATTTGCACTGTTTTCAGTTTTCCAAAACTTATATTGTTGTCAAACAGCCTAATCAAAAACAGAGACAGAGAGGAGTGACTCAGCCAGGACACCCACTAAAATTCAAAAATCATTCACAATTTTTCCCCTAAACCAACTGTAACTAATAGTCAAACTCCATTTGCTAGTTTAGGCCATTAAACCTAAGAGAACTATTTTTCTATCTTCCAACCTTTAAGCCCAAGTCTGAACTTCCTCAGGCTAATAAATATCTACCATTAATTTCCTAAAAGAAAAGCGCTTTGTCAATCCCCAGTTTATTTTCTCTGCATAATTGTTTAAATACCATTTTAGGCAGGCCTACCTGGCCTCTGGCAGTAGGAATGCGCAGGCAACCCTTGGAGGTAGCATAACACTTGAGTACCCTTGCCGAAACTTGATACAGCCTCTCTGTATCTGTCACCAGCAAAGCCCATTAACAATTCCCAGGAAATAAAAATAGAATCTGGGCAATAAAATGAAGTCCAACCTTTTTTTTTTCCTTGGTGCTTAGTCTAGTTTCACTTGCTCATAGGGTGCAGCGTGCAGAGGCCTTGAACCCGGCTCTTCAGACCAGAGTTCCCAGTGCAAAACTGCTACACCTGGGCTTCCCTGGTGGCGCAGTGGTTGAGAGTCCGCCTGCCAATGCAGAGGACACGGGTTCGTGCCCCGATGCGAGGGGATCCCGCAGGCTGCAGAGCGGCTGGGCCCGTGAGCCATGGCCGCTGAGCCTGCGCGTCCAGAGCCTGCGCTCCGCAGCGCGAGAGGCCACAACAGTGAGAGGCCTGCATACAGCAAAAAAAAAAAAAAAAAACACAGGACAATCTTTGCGAGAAT
>NW_006798403.1:1214544-1285937 GCF_000442215.2 Lipotes vexillifer | reverse complement strand
GGGTAAGATTCCTATAGAGAATTCCTGTGGTGAGGCATAAAATTAAAATAACTCTGCTAGGTACAATTTAAAAAAAAAAAAAAAAAAACTGCTACACCTGACATTTCAGCTCAGGGACCGTTTGCAGAAGCACTGTAACTCAAGATGGTGTTGGCAGGCCGTGTGCAGAGACACTGGGCCTGGCACTGTCATCTAGAGCCTAAGCAGTGCAGCTGTGCCTGCCTTATGTGAACTCCGCCCCCTTCCCTCCCCTGCTGCTGAGATCCCTATAAAGCAGCCCTGCCCACAACCTGTCAGGAAGGTATGTGCTCTAGAGCAGGAGCTGGGGCCTCTCCATTCTCTGATCAAAGATTGTTTTCTTTGCTTCTGAAACAAACTCAATCTCCTATTGACTCAAACACACCTGGCAGAAGGACCTTTGCTCAGGACCAACTCCAAGGGGTCGGTAACATGTCTTGTGTGTTCCCTGTCAAGGAGAGGAAATGTTATTTCACAGTTTAAAAATACGTGTATCTAATTTGTGGAGGAAGAAAGTTAAAAAAAGAGAGAGAATGAGCGAGATGGTGGGGAAAATATAACAAAGAAAAAAGGAAAGCCAAAAAACAGCCAGCAGAAATAACTGCTTATCTGGAACAATCCCATTTGCACACCTAATTTACCTCCTTCTAATGATAATAATAATAATAATAAAAAAGAAAGAACTATTTAAGAGCACAACTGATCACAGTAGTTTCTGCTCTGTACAGGAACTACGAATTACTCTGCTGTGTGCACCTGGCCTTTGCTTTAACTCAATAACTTGTTAGGCTACTTTGGTGTTAAAGGTAGACTACCAAATCACAGTTTCTAAGGAGACTATAAAACAAAGAGATAGTTAAACTGTCTAACATAAGAAATGAATAAGAATCTAAGACTGTTAGAGAAAGGAAGGTAGGTGAGGAGGAAGTTGGAGAGAAAGAGCTGAGAAATCAGGGTGGCTGGAGTCTACAGAGAAATGTCAGCCCACAGGAAATCCCTAATGACAAGGAAGCCAGTTGGAGCTGTGATCATTTAAATGATTTGCATTGTTGGGATGTATATGTTCCTATTGCTTCTTGCATTCATAGAGCCACAGGTTGGTGATATCTCAGGGGCATGGAGTCACTGGGAACACATGTCACACAGTGTGACATCATGCCAAAAGTGAACAATACCACACTTTTTCTTTGAGGCAATCCACCCACCGAACGCACACAACAGAATCAGAAACTTCAAGTCAGCCTCAGTTTGAAGGAAACCCTAGAGCACACCCAAATGGAATATGAGTCAATTCCATTTCAGTCTCAAAGGACCAAGTAACCCTAGGGGACATCTAAGCAACAATGATTATAGCTAAGATTTGAGTGTGTAAAGAAACATGGAATAAGCAAATAAGATTACTATATTTCTCCAGTGGCAAATGATGCGTTGTTTAGAGCACACCTTTTTGCACCATGTGGTTCCCGGATTTTCATCACCTTCGAGCTATCTTTCAACTCTGTAAGTTGTGGAAAAACACAATGCAACAAAAATGACTCTTGACTATGAATATGAAAATGAATTGACTGGTAAAAGGACAACTTTTTTCTCCAAGCCAGTTTTTGACAATTTACAAATTAGTCTCATTATTTCTTATAAATAGCTGTTTTTTTTTTTTTTTTTTTTTTTTTTTTTTTTTTTTTTTTTTTTTTTTTTTCTTTCTTGCGTTATGCGGGCCTCTCACTGTTGTGGCCTCTCCCATTTGCAGAGCATGCGTTATGCGGGCCTCTCACTGTCGTGGCCTCTCCCATTTGCGGAGCACAGGCTCCGGACGCGCAGGCTCAGTGGCCATGGCTCACGGGCCCAGCCGCTCCGCGGCATGTGGGATCTTCCCGAAACGGGGCACGAACCCGCGTCTCCTGCATCGGCAGGCGGACTCTCAAGCACTGCGCCACCAGGGAAGCCCATAAATAGCTGTTTTTTTAATCTTTTGAACCAGATATAATATCTGCCTGAACCCTGCATTAATAACGAGTTAAATAAAATCTTTAACATATGTTCAATTTATATCCTGTGAAAATCATGACTTTACCTTTTTTAACTACATTTTTAACAAAGGTGCTTATTATAAGCCAGACATTATACTACATCTTTTACATGTAATACATGCATATATATCATCTTCCTAACACCTGGATTTGGATACTATTATTATCTTCATTTTGTAGATCAGGGTCAACAAATGATAGCCCAGTGGGCCAAATCTGGCCTGATGAATTCATCCTGCAGCCTGATTTTGTCACTAAGGTTTTGTTAGAACACAGCACGCCCATTAGTTTATGTATTGTCTTTACTGTCTTTGCCCCGCAACAGCAGAGCTAAATAGTTGCACCAGAGACCATGCGACCCACAAAGCCTATAATATTTATTATCTGTCCCTTTACAGAAAAGGTTTGCAGAACTATGCAATAAATGAGAAAACAGGCTTTAAAATGTTATGAAAATTACTCAAATCCACACTGTTAGTGAATGGCACTGCCGAGGCTCTTAAGACTCCTTCCCTTTAAATTTCCTCAATGGTCAATGCTCCTGGGCTTTTACTTGTCCCAAACCAGATCAACTCCTTTATGGCACAATTTTGGTGTCTTTACAGAAAGGTCTTTCCTGCCTCCATTTACATACTCATGCCTGGAATTTCTTTAGGAAGGAATCATCCTTTCATGTTGCAATAATAGATGAGGCAAAAATGAAAAATACTTGAGAAAAGGAAGAAATTAAGTTAAGTTTGTGTGAAGGTGGTAATGACTGGGAACAGACCCCATTCTCTAAGTTGAAAAGAGGTCATTTATTTGCACCTGGAGAGAAAAAAAAGGGGTGACGGGTCAAAGGGAGGTTGGCATAAAACAAAATTGAGGTTGCCTAAGGGGGAGTCAGGCCCCTGACTCAAATATACCTCCATGGTTTACTCTCCCTTCCCACCCCCAATCTGTTTTGCATTTTGTTGTCAAAAGCGGGGGTAGGGCTTCCCTGGTGGCGCAGTGGTTGAGAGTCCACCTGCTGATGCAGGGGATGCGGATTCGTGCCCTGGTCCAGGAAGATGCCACACGCCGCGGAGCGGCTGGGCCCGTGAGCCATGGCCGCTGAGCCTGCGCGTCCGGAGCCTGTGCTCTGCAACAGGAGAGGCCACAACAATAAGAGGCTTGCGTACCGCAAAAAAAAAAAAAAAAAAAAAAAAAAAGCGGGGGTAAAAGATTGTTACAACAGTAACCTCTTATTAGCCTGGTTGAAAATAGTGGGAGCAACTGTTGTATCTAAAGCTGTTCTGTAAAGTGGCGCTTACATGGTTTCCCTTCAAAGGAACAAGTGTAAAATAAGGGAGGTCTGCCCCAGCACTCATGATTAATTATAATTGTTCAAAAACCCACAAAGAAGTGAAAGGGCCCAGGTGTCAATGGAAAGGCTAATCAGAATTTAGAAGGGCCGTGAAAACCATATAAATGGGATTCACTGCCGAGGGTGAAGTGTTTGAGCAATTAATTCACTAGTAATTCAGCACAAGTTAGAACAAGAGGGCTATAGTTTCTGGAATTTCCTTTCATTCCTTCCAAAAAGAGGAGAAAAAACTTTGCCAAAGAACAGTACCCTCTTGCCTCAACCAAATCTTGAGGACACAGGCAAACCTCTTCCAACAAACCAAATTCTATCCACAGAGGAAAGCTAAGAAGAGTACTGGACTGTGTGGTGACCAGGAAGAAAACTCATCACTCTGTACTTGACAACATCCTCTGAGAGAGATAAAGCTGATTCTCCTTGCTCTCCGTACTTGTGTTCTATAGTCACCGCAAACACTGAATTGGTAAATACTAAACGACTGCTCCTTGGGAAATCGAGGGGTAGGATCCTACAAGTATTTTTCAAATGATCAATACATCACCTTGTTTTCTGTGTGTTTTTGTTTAAAGACACCTCATTTAACATACATTTTTATTCATTAACATTGAACTCAGGGTCAACAGTGCTATAACTCATGCCTGAATGAAGCTTAACTAACACATATTTTCTCCATAAGGCACGTCACAGCCTTCTTGCACGTAAAAAAACTAGACAGCACTTCAGCATTACACTTGGGGGCCGTTTTAAACAATAAAATCGCCAACAAAAAGCACAAAAGTGTGGAAAAACTAGCACTAAATAAGCCAGCAAAGGAACACTTGTTTACAGTATGAGAGCTGACACAAGAAGGCAGGGCACCACCTTGTTCCACCTCGGCGAGGAACATGTGTGTCGGGTAACTCAAATTTTTTGCCACGCCGCCCACGCACGTGTCTTTGAACAACTACAAGAACACCTTGAGTATTGATTCTGGGGTTACATATAACTTAGCAAGTAGACAAATGTGCAAGTACAGAATCCATGAATAATGAGGATTAACTGTATCTATTTCCCTCCAGAAACTGCATAAACAGCAAATAACACCTTGGAGATAACACAAACAGATCAGCATTGCCAGAATATATAATATAAACATTTCTTAATTCTAAAGACCTCAGGCACAAGTATCAAATACTGTGAATTCTTTAAGGGGAATGTCAAGTTGAACAGTTGGTGTGAAAGATTTGTGAATGGAGAAAATGTTGATTTCTTCATTACCTGGCAGGTATTGTGTGCACAGTGGTCATTCTTGACATCCAGAAAGCTGACATAGTAATTGATTTCCCAGTTCTCTAAAAACCTAAGCACCTAAAATCCAATCTTAATTCCATTGTGCTCTGTGTGAGGAACCCTAAGGGGTTCTTGCAGTGTCCTTCCAAAAATCCTCAAACCTTCAGCACATTAATCTTGACAATATTAAAAGTCTCTAGGAATAAAACCCTGATGTGTAATAAATCTGTTAAAGAAAGACTTGAGTCAAGAAAATACTACCAGTTGAGAAGTCAACCAACAGTATTAGCTATTTTTTATATTGTACAAAAAAAAAAAAAAAACAGGTTTCAGTGTAAAATCCTGCATTGTCTACATACAGCACATCCTTCCAGGTTATCAGATTCTAGCCTTTTGTTGTTTCTTAGCTCTTTTGTAACCCTTTTGAGTTATAGGTAACAGATAAACAAGTAAATTCTGGCCAGTCTGGTAGAGATTTAATTGATTTTTCTAATCTCTAGGGGGAAACACGGTTTTTGCCATTGGCGATTCATTTCAACATTCCTTTGCTTGCCAGATAAGTTTGTGCTATCTGATTTTTCCTTTGAACTGGTTAACATCTGCCTGGTTTCCTCTGTCTTTCTCTCTACTCTCATAGGTCCAGTGAATGGAAGAAGCCTGTGAATTAAATTAACAAAAGACAAGTTAGCAAGAGAAGAGTCACGCAATTTGAATATTTATGTGCACTGGAGTTCACAGAAAAGAAGTAAAACTCAAACAAGTGATCAGACTTGAGAGCTTATATACCATTTTAACAAAGGAAAGGAGGTTTAAGCTTCAAGGGATAATGAATCACAGGGAAGTTACTAGGAAATATATGAGGAAATAGTGGACAGTAAGGTCTTATTTTAGTCAGGCCTGTTTGTGCAAACTGATTTCGGTGTCATTTCTCAGTCTCCTGTGATAAGCAGTCTTCTCTTCCTGGGGGTCGGGGACTGGAAGGAGGGTAGAGGGGGATGGACATCTTAAAAGGAAAATTTATGCCCTGCTTTTAGGTACATAAGGGGAAGGCAGAGAACTCTTCCTGCATCTGTTGATTCCCAATTGCCTTCAGCTCAAAATAATTCTTATGACAAAGTGGCACATCTGGGGATGATATATTTTGATCCTCTTCACCTCACAGATGAGTAAAATTAAGTCCTTAATGCATGTTCATTCTCAAAATTTGTATAATTGTCATTATTTTACTTTACCTTTTTCTAAGAGCTGTTCCCAGGGCGTTAATTCCATTGTGCCCTGTGTGAGGAACACAGGAGGACCGAAGTTAGACGTTTGCTAAGTCTTATATATCATAGTTAAGACACTACATACAGAGCAGGTACAGTATCACGTCTACTCATAGTGTACAGTCTATCATTTGTGTTTGTGTCATAAGGGGTGGGATGAGGGGAAGGGACACTTTGAAGTGTGCCCTGGATGGGGTTTAAAGGGGAGATATCATAATTAACAAGAGTAGCAAAGGGCTGTGAACAGCTTCCTCAAAGATCTGTCGAATCTAGGGTGGCACCAAAGCTTGGTATAGCGCTCTAAATAACTTCCCAAGATGACTATTTGAGAGCAACTCTGAGAAATTAGTTGGCTGAGGGACCCAAGAGGTTCTCTAGACTATTTAAATTGCTGGAACCTGAGGCATCATCTAAAGGTAGTTACTGGCCAACAAATTACCTTACTACTGAGAGATAATTCTAGTATAGTCTTTTTTTTTTTGAAAGAATGAGTATGTGTGTGTGTGTGTATTTATGTCTGTGTCAGCATCTGTGCATTCTTGTGCCTATGAAGAGAAGATAAAGAGCAAGAGAGACAGAGTGATCCTCTATTATCTAAGTAACAGTCCAGAGGAATGATTGGTGGAAACTGTTGTACTTCTCGCTAAGGAGTTTCTATAACAATTACCAGTGGAAATGCAGAAATTCATGCCTGGCAAGGACTTCAAGAAATCTGAGAGACATTCTCAGACCAAGACTAATCATGGCTACTGCATTCCTTCTACTCTACATACTTGGAGACACTTAATCACTACCTGGAAGCTCAGCCCAAACTTCAGAGTAGCTGTCACACAGCTCTTCTGACCTCAGAAAAGAGGTTCCTAAATATACTAGCTCACTATGCCTGGATTCAGACTCAAACCAGTCCTGCTACTTAACCAACACAGATGCAATGTCTCATTTCCAATAGCTAGGCTTTCACTTTACTCCCAGTCCCCACTTCCTTGCATATACCCCTTTTATATATGTGATGGGCATTTGTTCATAAGGACCATCTAGTATCCAATCTCCTCCTTCCTATTCACATCCTGATCTCCTTTATGCAAAATTCTTCTTTCTAAGTATTCTTGGTGGGAAGCAGTACTTATCTCCTACCTTATAACCAAAAGGGGCCATATTACTTTCTCCCTGTTTTGGTACCGTCAGTGAGATGGGTGCATGATTTTGTGTCAGCCAACCAGGTATGTAATATGCATTTGCTTTTGAAAATATTCAATTCTACCAGATAAATAAGTGTGTAGTTTATAAAACATAGGCAAAATCTTTTAAGGTGTTTTCAGTATAGGTAAGCAGCTAGTAAGCAAAAAGTTTGTTGGATATAGGTGGAACTGATGAGGTATTGTAAGCATAAGAAGCTACCAAGTACAGTATGCGTGTGTGTGTGTGTGTGTGTGTGTGTGTGTAACATAGAGAAGGGTAAAAGGACCAACAGATGCCTAATATTTATGAAGCACCTGGATATTAAAAACACATGAGACTAAAAATACAAGAGGCAGTAAATATTCAGGATGCCCTAACTATACACGAGCACTTAATATATATGAGGCTTTAATTCATCACCCATTGGTGACACCCATTCTGCCTTCCTGGGTTCTCTGCCCATGAAATACATATAAAACCCATGGCTTCCCTTCAGGCTAATCGGCAAGCTCCAGCTGCAGCTAGCTGTACTGGTCCCTGTGTGTCTGCAATAGAGCAAGTGTTGTTGACCCAGAGCGTCACCCGTCTGTGGGCTCATTTGCTCAAACCTAAGTTTTGGTCCTTATAGCCACACCTTTGGTGCATAGGAAGACTAATGTGGCATAGAGAGATGGGATGTATGAACATTGCATATCCTAAGATTTAGACTGGGCAGCCCTTCCATTCCGTGCACACGAGGTAGGTTATACCTAACTTACTCCAGCTCTTTCCCCTTGCTTCTAACTGTGTCTCAATTTGATTTAGTAAATCATGTTATTTGAGCATCTTAATTTGGTCTCTGAACCTTTCTGTTCTATGACCTCTGGGATAGCCTGCCTGCTAGTGCCTTTGGAGGCTATCACTGCCTCAAGGTAATGCTCATTTGTCCTGGGATTTGGGGTTGACAATGAATGATACAAAGGTGTGTTGGAGCAGCCTAAGGACCAGGCTGTGCTTGCCTTGGAATCTTGGCTATGGTGCCTGCCTCACTGTCTTGAGAGTCCTCCTGATTCCAATATTTTTCTCTTTTTTTAATATGAAAGATGACATACATAAGGGAAAGTATATAAAATATGTGTAAAATTTGACAAATAATTATAATACAGGCAACCATGTAACCTCACCAAAAGGTAGGGAAATTAATAACAGATGTAGGAGTTAAGCTTGCCTAAGACTAATTCTCCTGTAAGTTGGCCTCAGAAAAAATTTTGTTTCCTGCATAGATAGCACCACAGAAATGGGCTATGGCCTGGTGTAAAGGCAATCAATCTTGGTCAACATAAGACTTGGATCATGGTCTTTTGAATAACTCAGGAGAGGGTAAATTTTGATTTTTGCAAGCCTTGTCACTTGTGTGCTGTCATAGACCTACAACTGCCAGACTCAGACACAAGCCCCTGGATTTGAAGGCATGGTGCTACTTCCAACACAAAGACTAAGCTGGCAGGGTAGGGCTGGAGCCAAGGTTCTGTCATTGTAATTAAAAAGCCCCAAAGCCCAAGGGTTACAATCTCTCTCTCAGAGTCATATCTCTGCCAGATATGCGTGTGTTGCCCAGGGTCCTGCACATGTGTTACTGATAGTGGCAGCATGAGCTTCTCCCAATGAATCCAACTCCAGTAGCAACGGTATGTGTTATGCCTGGTGACGTCCTCATCTGCATGATGCAAACACTCCCAGCATCCCAATCTCCATTCCCACGAACCCTTCGCCAATCATAATCCTCTCCATTTTTCCTGGGAATAACTACAGTCCTGTCTTTTGTGATCATTATTTTCTTGCTTTTCTTTATAATTCTACCACCAAGAAATTCTAAACAACTCAGTTTAGTTTTGTCTCTCTTCCTATTTTGGAACTTTATATAGTATATGAGATTTTTCTACACTGCTGTGTGTAGATAAAATTTATTCATTTTTGTTGCCGTGAAGTTATTTATAAGTTACTTATAAATCTATTATAGATGATCATCTCAAAGTGGAATTGCTGGGTAGTTGGGTGTGTTTGCACTCAATTTTGAGAAGATACTGGTGAAGAGTTTACCATAGTGCTTGCACCAATTTATGCTCCTGCAGTGGAAGTAAGCTCTCTTGTTCTACATCCTCACCTCCACTTGGTATTGGCTGATTTTTCAATGTTTGACAATCTGGTGAGTATATGATTCCTCGTTGTGGTTTTACTTTGCATTCTCCTTATTTCCAGTGAGGCTGAGCACCTTTTCATGTACTTATCAGCCATTTTAATTTTCTCTTTTGTTAAATGCCCATTCAAGTTCCATGTACAAATTTATATTGAGTTAGATGTCATTTTCATATTTCATATTAGTAGGAGCTCTGAATATATTTTGGCTCTAGACATTTGGTTCTTAAGTATCATAAATATCATCTCCTACTCTGTAGTCTCTCTTTTCACTCTTTTTAAGGCATCTTTTGATGGATAGAGTTCTTAATTTTAATTCAGTTTAAAAAAAAAAAGCCATCTTTTCCTTTATGGGTAGAGCTTTTTTGGGTCTTATAACAAAATCCTTCCCAACTCTGACTTCATAAAGATATGTTCCTGCACTATCTTCTTTAAAAGCTTTATAGTTTTACCTTTCACATTTTGATCTTCAAGCCACTGGGAATTGATTTTTTGGTGAATGATTCTGCTTTCTTTTCAAAGCCAGGTTCTCCAACCTCCAATCAATTTTCCAAGTCCCCAGTCACCTTATAATAAATCCTCTTTTTCCTTTAGATACCCAGCATCAGTTTCTCCTGCTTTCAATCAAAAGCTCTGGCTGATAAAATGGACTACTGCCTTGGCTCCCATTCCTGGAATCCTGCTTCTCAAACTCAGCCCAGTTCTGTGCCCCACGACTTGATGTGGACGGGTTTTTGTCTGAGCTTTGGACTATGCCCAAAGATTGCCATACTCCATGATCTTGTGTCTTACCCAGCAGACGACTTCATATTTCAGAACCTCCTGTTGGGTTGGTTCTACCAGCTCCTGTCCCACTGCCCAGCTCCACTATGAGCTCAAATCATATTCCACTTATTCTCAAGATATGAGATGAAACTGTACACCAGCCTTAGATGCCCGGCTGGAAGAGCCCGAGGCCCACAGAAAGAAGGCAATAGAGATAACATTCATAAACCCTTGCCATTGATGTCATCTGCTAGGCCAGACAAGTGAAAGCAGGCTTAACTCCCAGCTGGGGATTTCAGATCTTATTGCCATTCTTTGTCTCTCTTATCAGGAGACCATACAGGAAGATTCACACTTTACCTCTTTCCAAGTGGTTTATTGATTTGTGGATTCAGTGAAACATGCATCAATTGAACTAACTATTCCCTTTAAGTAAGGGGTCGAGTCACACTGTGCTGAAATTAACAGGCACAACTGAACTGCCTATTAGAGTTCAACCAAAGCACAATAGATGCACACAATGTGAGGGCAATCTGGAGATTAAATAGCTCTACTTCATCCCTAGCCATCAGAAGCCAGTGTGCTCTTATTTCTGCTTTCTTTGACTTCCTCTTCCCTCCCCTGAGACACACAACTTCAAAGAGATTATGTACACTATTTAATAGAAAATAGATTTCTTTCCCATCCTTCCACTTTCTCTTTATACCTCTAGGTATTATTTCCCTCACTATTTCTTAAGTGGATAGCAAACTTTGGATCCTTTCCTCCTAGATGACTGCTTAACTTCACATCTTCTCTGATCAAGTCACACAGGAAATAACAGCTAAGACAAGATGGCAAATATACTGCATTTAATCAGTGATTTTTCCTAATAAAAAATGTAAGCACTGTCCTCATACATCAATATGATTCCACTGACCTATCTGGGTTTCTTTTTTCCTCTTGATAATAAATAGTCTTTCTACAGCTCCTGTGACTAATAATTATAGTACTTGGAAATTTTATACGGACTTCGAAGTCCTATGAAGTCCTCATCATCAAAACCACTAATGAAATAGGTAAGACTTATAGCATTATCTTTAGCTTCTGAGAAGGAAACTGAGGCTCAGAAGGAATTAATGAATGATCTGAGGTAAAGCCAGGACTCAATCTTGACTTTTATGGCTCCTTGGCTAGTGCTTTTTCCAAGATGACTGTCCTGTATTAAAAGGTTCTCTATGTAGCTATACCTATTTATTTTATGCAAAATTTACCAAGAATCAAACCCACAACACTGGCTACATTCACATCTTTTTTAACCATCTGATTCCGTTCTTGGCATAAACATGCTATTATATGGACTATGAAGACATAAATTGTAATAATACTATTAAAAAGTAGCTAGTTAAAGACCTAAATGTAAGACTAGACATCATAAAACTCTTAGAGGAAAACACAGGAAAAACACTCTTTGACATAAACCACAGCAAGATTTTTTTTGACCCACCTCCTAGAGTAATGAAAATAAAAACAAAAATAGACAAATGGGACCTAATGAAACTTAAAAGCTTTTGAACAGCAAAGGAAACCATAAACAAGATGAAAAGACAACCCTCAGAATGGGAGAAAATATCTGCAAATGAAACAATGGACAAAGGATTAATCTCCAAAATATACAAACAGCTCATGGGGCTCAATGTCAAAAAAACAAACAACCCAATTAAAAAATGGGCAGAAGACCTAGACAAACATTTCACCAAAGACATACAGATGGCCAAGAGGCACATGAAAAGATGCTCAACATCACCAATTATTAGAGAAATGCAAATCAAAACTACAATGAGGTATCACCTCATACCAGTCAGAATGGCCATTATCAAAAAATCTAGAAACAATAAATGATGGAAAGGGTGTGGTGAAAAGGGAACCCTCTTGCACTGTTGGTGGGAATGTAAACTGATACAGCCACTATGGAGAACAGTATGGAGTTTCCTTAAAAAACTAAAAATAGAACTACCATACAACCCAGCAATCCCACTACTGTGCACATACCCAGAGAAAACCATAATTCAAAAAGACACATGTACTACAATGTTCATTGCAGCACTATTTACAATAGCCAGGACATGGAAGCAACCTAAGTGTCCATCGACAGAGGAATGGATAAAGAAGATGTGGCACATATATACAATGGAATATTACTCAGCCATAAAAAGAAACGAAACTGAGTTATTTGTAGTGAGGTAGATGGACCTAGAGTCTGTCATACAGAGTGAAGTAAGTCAGAAAGAGAAAAACAAACAGTATGCTAATGCATATATATGGAATCTAAAAAAAAACGGTACTGAAGAACCTTGTGGCAGGGCAGGAATAAAGATGCAGACATAGAGAATGGACTGGAGGACACGGTGGGGGGGCGGAAGCTGGGAAGAAGTGAGAGAGTGGCATGGACATATATACACTACCAAATGTAAAATAGATAGCTAGTGGGAAGCAGCCGCATAGCGCAGGGAGATCAACTCAGTGATTTGCCAGGACCTAGAGGGGTGAGATAGGGAGGGTGGGAGGGAGGCTTAAGAGGGAGGGGATATGGGGATATACAGTATGCATATGGCTGATTCACTTTGTTGTACAACAGAAACTGACACAGTATTGTGAAGCAATTATACTCCAATAACGATCTATTAAAAAAAAAGCTAATAAAAGGTAATTTACCAAAGAAAGAAAAAAAAGGTAGCTAAGATTCTAGGAGTGTTCAATGTATCAAATACAATCTAATTTGAGGTTTGGGGGGTTTTTTGGTTAGCAATTCAGATTCAAAAATTATCTTATTCATTATTGAGATTAAAAAACCAAACAGATTTCAATAAAATGTGTTTACACAAGAAAGGTCAAATTTCAGACTTCCATCTTTATTAGCATACAGATTGAGTAAACAGGCTTTTTGCAAACATATTTAGGTCTTTATAACTATAGAGAAGAGGCAGGGGATAGTTGGTTTCAGGGCACAAATCTGATAACACAATCTGTCCCTTTAATTTTTTTGAATACTTAGCTGTTAATTTCAAGCCTGGGTGAAGTTCTACTGCATTAGAAATAAAGGATTTATTTAAATAGGATTACAAGAAATGAAAGAAGGATATTCAAGAAATTTTATTGTACATGTTTATTTTTAAAATCTTCTACTCTATTCTGATGACTCCTCTGAAAGAACAAAGGGAACTATTTTTCATGCTGTTGTTTATTCAATTCATTCTTTAATTTCATCCTCTTGTTAATTCAATCTCCATTATTCATATAGTAACTACCATGTGCTCCTTGCATCAGACGACAGGCTATCAGTGCTGAGCACAGGGAGCTAAGAGGTTCCGTGGGAAAAGAACTAATCACCACCTTGAAAATCAGGGCAAGCTTGCAAGAAGAGATGACATCTACGCTCAGAGAACTAATAGAAGCATCCCACTATATAAACCCAATTTCATAAGCTGTCATGTGAGCATGAAAGCCTCTTTAGTTATTTAGTGGGATGTGAAACACGCAAGAGAACTAGAAGTCTATGATTTTCATGATTTCTTCCCTGGGGTCTCAAATTCCTACAATTCCATAAACTAGTTCCAATATTTCAAACAACCTGATAAAAACTGAACTGCTCTTCCTCACTCTTGTTTGTTGTTTACTGGCTGCCCTGACTCTGAACTTTTATATCAGTCAGATGTAGCCTACTTCAGAAGACAGCCCTTATGATAAGTCATATAATCCCCAATACTGTTCATAGAAATTACCCCAAACCTCCTTATTTTACTTCAAAGTCTACTCCTCTCCTGTGTTACTTAAACTATTTTTGAGTGTTCGGCTTGTTTCCCAGTCTTTCTGTGGAGGAGCTATGGAGTAGCTTCAAAAGAACTTTAGCTCCTCGTAATCTTAATCACCCTCCCCCTTTCACACATACAAGTTACCCCAAGAAAGAAGAAATCCAAAATTTAAGAAAGAAATGTTTATTTTTATACCCAACAACATAAGTAAATCCCTTGGTCTCCTTTAACCAGGATGCTGGCTGTAGCTGATGCTGTTTGAGGTATCCCTAACAAATCCAGCCTTCTATCTTTGCTAAAAGAACCCCACTTTTGTGCAGGCAGTGGGCAGCAAAGTGCTCAGAAAAGATGGGCCACTTCCCCTTCCCCAGAGATTGAACTCTGACTGGGCTAAGTCTACATGCCAGTGATTGGCTCAAGATCCAGTTCTATTCATTGGCATTTTAAGACAACACAGCTAGGAGCTTCTAGAAAATATTTTTCTCTATGATAAAAAAAAGAGATACCTTTTTTATTTCTTCCTGCCTGTGGATGTCTTTGGAAGCTTTGAGACCCCTTTGGGTAAGGATGTGATGTCATCCTGTGACCTTGAGTAGACAAGCATAAAGACAAAGCCAGCATGCTGGGTATGGTACACTAAGAAGTTAGAAAGAGCATGGATCCTATGTGACACCACTGATCCGTTGTACAATCTTGGAACTGCCCTGTCTCTGAACTTTTTTTTTTTTAATACAGCAGGTTCTTATTAGTTATCTATTTTAAACATATTAGTGTATATATGTCAATCCCAATCCCCCAATTCATCCCACCCCTTTCCCCCCCTTGGTGTCCATACATTTGTTCTCTACATCTGTGTCTCTATTTCTGCCCTGCCAACCGGTTCATCTGTACCATTTTTCTGAACTTCTTTTTGATTGAAATACAAAATGTCCTTCTTGTTTACTCATCTTCTATGGACAAATTTTGGAGGTACCACTGTCCTCCTGCCCTTCTGACCTGACAATGTACCTAATTTCCCTACCTTAAACTTTGCTTCTCCCTAAGGAATTGCTCCAACTCCCCTTCCCCACTTACCACCCTGTCTGGATCTCTTTCCAATCTAACAGCACCAAGAAAACATGCAGTTCAAGCTGATGGACCCAAACTCTGACTTTGAGTTGTCTGGCCCATCCTGGTCATTTGAGAGAAGACAGGAGATGAAGAATATACTTTGATGACAAATAAGTGGAAATCACTTATTACATAATAATCTTACTTTTGGGCAGACAAAAGTAGCTTAAAAGATGAAGTAATAGGTATTTTAAAATTTTCTAGTAAGAAATAGTTTGAGAATCACTATCATAATTCAGGTATTCATTGTGGCCTCATTGGAAAAATTTGGAAGAGATGAGTCTTTAAGATCTGGCCAAAACTGGAACCTTTCAAAAAGTGATAGCCAATTTCGATTCTGGGTAGTCACCAATAAAAAATTCCAAATCCAGAAAAATGTTAAGGCAGAAAAGCTATTTATACAGCCAAATATTAGAAACCATCTAAATAATAACTAATGGTAGAAAATCAATTAAGTAGATTACAGTGTAGCCATATGATACAGTAATTAAAATAGTATTTTAGGGACTTTCCTGGTGGTCCAGTGGCTAAGACTCTGCGCTCCTAGTGCAGGGAGCCCGTGTTCGATCCCTGGTCAAGGAATTAGATCCCCTGCCGCAACTAACACCTGGCACAGCCAAATAAATAAATAAATGAATATTTTCTAAAATAGTATTTTAGTATTTTATTAACATAAAAGTGCTGATTTGTTAATAAGGAAACAAAATATGGATAAGAAATTTATAATTTCTTATTTTAAGAACCATATTTTAATAAGACCACATATAGAGAAAAGATGACAAGAAAATATTACTAAAATGAACAGTGACTTAATAATAGAAAAATGGGCAATTTTCATCATCTTTTTATTTTTCAATACTTTCCAAATGTTCTTTTACAAACGTTTATGAGCTGCTAAACCCAAGGTCATTGCCACATTTGGTTTATTGGCAGCTTCCTTTCAGCCACAGCCTGACACTGGACACAGGGCTCGGCAAATGCTCCCAAGTAAATAAAGCATAATTAGTATACATAACACCAAACCAGATGAAAACTGAAAGTTTCAAACCAAATAATCCAGATGTTCCAAATTCCCAGATGTCTGTTGGAAAGTAAACTAAATCACCAATCTTTAACTGCTTAGTTTTGTTTTCCATTAGAAGTTGTGGCTTTAAGAAGCTGGGTGTTGAAACAACAACAGCAGCTAAGATTTCTGAGAAAATGGAGTAGGAAGCTCTGGCACAGACAAAAGTTTACCAAGCACCTGTCTAAACTGCATCTGTGCTAGAGCATAACTGCTGCCAAAGAAAGGTCCAGATTTTTAATAGAAGCATGTCTAGTACAGTAGTTTACAGGATGCCTCTACTGGTCTAGAGAGAAGGGAAGAAATATTGCCATTGACACAAGATGAAAGAATGGTTGGGTTCCATTAGGAATATCTTATAAACCTCTAATCCTGTCTTCAAGGACTGTAAAGAGTCACTTAACCAACCACAGGGACTGGGGTTTCCCAGAATAGGCACAGCTCCTCAGCTGCCTTCTAATCTCTCACTTGCCTGGAGAGGTGCCAAGGTATTAACATTTAAATCACTAAAAAGGGAATGTAGCCTCTCTCAGTTGTTTCTATCCCATTGAGGCTATTTCTCAATATAGCCTCAAACTTCCCAAGGGGATGGAAAACCTCACTCTATTAGTATCAGCATCAGCTTGCACAGAAACAGCTGCAGCATCCTGGAATAAGAATTAGATGGGGAATCTGGAAGCCTCACTTCTAATTCTAGCTGTGCTGGGAACAACTTTGACCTTAGGCAATCCACAAAAACTCTCAGATTCACAGATTCTTCATCTTTAGGAACTTTATGAGTTGATCTCTAAGGCCTCAATAATCCTATTTTCTTATCCTTAAATGTAACCACCTGGTGGATGTCTGCCACCTGGATGCTCACAGAATCCTCCCAGAGTCCCCTTTCACCTTAAAGTGTGGAAATTCTGGTGCTCTCTCCACATTTTCTGCAAGTTCTCTGGAAATATATATTCTCACAGTCACCTCTTGCTCTAATTTCCTTCATCGCTGCATTTTCAGTCACCTCATCTTAAATCCAGCCATACTTCCTTCCCTCTACACCTTTTCATCCCACAGTGTGGCACTTCCCTTTCTCTTTTATCCATCTCTCTCTGCCCTTTGCTCTCCGCCCCCAAAACAGGCAAGGTAAGGTCTGGAGAAAATACAGAATTGAAAACAGAGTCAGTACCCAAAGGAAAGCAGGCTGAGGAATCAGGATGTAGGCTGAACAAAATGTCCAGCCTAACAGGGGAGTCTAGGCAGGGGGATGAAAGTCAGGTCCAGTTATATAAAGAATTGAATAAATAAACGTAGGAGAAGAGACAAATCTTTCTTACAGAAGACTTCCAAATAATTTATGTAGAAACTATAAGGGAAGAAAAGCATTTTTCCCTCTACCTTCCTAAGTTTTTGGACTGGAACTCTGCAAACTAGACTGAAAAAAGACAAATTAACACAAGAAAAACAAGTTTATTAACACATGGAGAAAGCGTATACATGAAAGAAACTCAGTAGTGAGTGACTCAAAGAAGTAGTTAGAATTGGGACTTATGTAGCATCTTGGCAAAGGAGAATACATTTGTAGAGAAGTGACAAGACAAAGGAAAAGAGTTTAGGCTTCCAAGAGTGGCAAACCATGGTAACGTAAATACGTGCGGGAATCCAGTGGGAGATGAGGGCCGCTTTTGCAGCTCCATGTTGACACCAGCTTCCTGTCTTTCTCTTGGCCGTAAAATTTCCCCAGAAGAGAGAATTTACGGCCATCCTCATTTCTCAGAAGTTTCTTCTCTTAGTCAGATATAAGGGAAGCTCTGGAAAGGCTCCTTTCTGCACCTGTTGAATCTCAAATGCCTTTAGCTCAAAATAACTCATATACCAAAGTGCTGTATTTGGGGTGGCATATTTTGATCCTATATGACACTGTCCCCTCCAAGATGTGCAGCTTAATCTCTTCCCCCCTTCTTTGAGTGTAGGTGAACCGAATCACTTACTTCTAAAGAACAGAGAATGAAAAGTATCTTTACAGTGGTTAAACCAAACAACCAGCTCAGGTGATTAAGGTCAACATCCACAGTGATAAGTCATGTTGGTAGTACATGCACTTGATATGATGTGACAAAAAATGGTCCTTTACCTCTGTAATCTTCCTTCCAAAGACCTATAACCCCAGACTAATGATGAGAAAAACATTAGAAAATTTCAAATTGAGGAACACATTAGGAAATACCTGACCAATGCTCCTCTAAACTGTCATGGTCATCTAAAACAAGGAAAGCTGAGAAACTGTCAGAGCCAAGAGGAGCCCATGGAGACAAGATGACTAAATATAATATGGTATCCTTAATGGATAAAGGGCATGATTGGGAAAACTGGTGAAATCCAAAGTAACATGTGGAGTTCACTTCATAGTAATGTATCAATGTTCGTTTCTCAGTTACAGCAAGTAAACTACAGTTACTTAAGATGTAAAAAATAGGGGAAATTAAATGGGGGAATGTGGAGACTCTCTATGCTCTTTTTGCAAACTTTTCTGTGAATCTAACACTATTCTAAAATTTAAAAGTTTATTTTTAAAAATTCAGGTTCAAAGTCAACGGGCTGAATTTGGAGATGATCAAAGCAATCTCAGAGGTTAAATAGGAGGTGAGCCTGGAGCGGTTATAGAAAGCAACCTCCCTTTGAAGGGGACCAAGGACTTACTTAGGGATAAGGAAGAAGCTGGGAAGGCATGGTCACTAGAAATCAGAAAAAAATTACTTATAGGTTTTTGCAAAATGATTTGCTCTTTTATTAATTCAAGGTGCAATATAAGGAACAATCCAAATGTCCAGAGAGCTGTATTTCCAATTTCGAAAGCCCAAGACAAGCCGTGTCCTCAGGAGCTAGCATTTACTTCCTTTAGCCACGCTTATAACAGAACTTTGCCCTTGAAAAGATTTTGAGGAAAACCAGAAAGCCCTGAAAAAAATACCTCGCTGAAACAAAGAGAAGTGACAGTGACTGACTGGCTTGAACAATGCAAGATTAAGATCATGCCTAAGGATAAAGTGACAGAAAAAGCCAGGTGGGAATCTGACAAAAATTGCCTTCTGTCTCAGAAAAGAGCCTGGGTAGAAACGTCACCTTTTCACTCAAGGTATTGGCTTCAGGCTCTCTTCAAGTCACACTGACTGAGCTTCCTGGAAAAAAAAACCAAAAAACTTTCCCAGCTATAAACCCCACAACTCCCCATACTACTGTCTAGAGGCTGAGCTTTGCTGCCTTATTCACTGCCTTTCACATCGACTGACTGGAATGAGAGCTCTGTGGACAGAAGTGGGCCAATTAGGCCTGAGGAACACCAATGTGAGAGGCCAGCTGCTTTTTCTCCCTTCTCTATTTCCAGGGCAGGGGCCAAGTCCCTAACAGGGGCAAAAAAAACATCTTATCTTTTCTTAGTTAACACACCACCAATCACCAGCCCAGTTGCAGCAGTCGTCTGATTCCCACTTCCCCTCGTGCCCCAAACCTATCCCACTAGCAAATTACACCAATTTAAATGCTTGAACATTGCCTGAATCTGCCCACATGTCTGCACTTCCACTGTTACCTCCACAGTCCACCTCACCTGGACTTCTACAATAACCTTGTTTTGCCTTTGGGGTTCTCCAGTTTCCCTATATGTCTACATGTGGATTTCTTTTCCTTTATTATGCTTGGGACTCACTGGCATTCCATAATCAGAAGATTGGAGCCATTCACCATTTTTGGAAAATTACAACCATATCTTCAACCAAATCCCAATGAAATTTTCAATTTATGCTTCATCCTATTTTCTCTATGATCTCCTGGAACACTGATTGGATTCATGTTGCATCTTCTCATTCTCCTTCATGTTTCTTAAAGTCTCCTTTATATTTTCCAACTCTTTGCTACTCTCTATGCAATTTCTTTAGCTCCATCTTTCAGTTCATTAATCTTCCCCTTCAGTTATGTCTAATCTACCATTTATATCATCTTTTGATTTTAATGTCAATTATTACCTTCTTTGATTTAAAATAGGCCCCCTGTATCCAAAGGTTTTGCATCCACAGGTCAACCAACCAAGGATTGAAAATACTCAAAAAAATAAATTCCAGAAAGCTCCAAAAAGCAAAACTTAAATTTTCTGCATGCCAGCAACTATTTATATAGTATTTACATTGTATTAGATATTATAAGTAATCTAGACACTATTTAAATCATACAGAAGGTTGTGTGCAAGTTATATGCAAATACTACACCATTTTAATATATGAGATGAGTATCCATGGATTTTGGGATCAGCAGGGGGCCCTGGAACCAATCTCCTATGGATATCTAGGGACGACTGTATAAGTTGCTGGTTCTTTTTCAAACCTACCAGATCAATATTCATCGTTTCTTCCTACTGTCCTATTTCTTTAAAAATTAAATATACTTATTGTATAATCTGTATTTAATCATTTCTAGTATCTGTAGTTTATGCAGTATGACTGTAGTTTGTTATTTCTGTTGATTCATACAAGCTTTTCTCCTATCTTTAGGATTTGGGGCTAATAACAATATTGTGAAATTTTTGAGGTTCGATTTTAAAATACATTCCTCCTGGCAGAGTTTGTATATGCATTTTCCAGAACCTTGGGAGTCTAACACTAACTTTTAGATTTCAGAGTTTCAAGGCATCCAAGCTGTTAGGAATTCAGAGATTAAACCTGCACAAGTGTAGGCTATGATCAGCAATTCTCAGGGTGAGGGAGACTTTTTTATTTTCAGCTGTACCCACAGCCAAAGTCAATATAGGTAAGTGCCCCATTACCCCTTCTCTGCGGGGGGCGGGGGGATAGGTTTTCCCTGGTTCACTCAATGAAGTCATTATTCCTTGAAACTCCTAGCTTTGTGCACAGTTTGCAAATATTACCCCCTACCATGCTTTGGCTTGATTAAAATCCAAACCACTGGCTGTCAAAATGGCAGATAACACAGAACACCAGGGCCAACTACTACTCCAGAGCCTGCTTACCCTGTAGATTCATATTTACTTTCTGACTTGGGAAGAATTCAATTATTTTTCCTCAAGGTCAGCCATACATTAAAGACAATGAGTCGTATTTTTTTTAATATCCAGTATTTTCAAGTATGCTATGCAAAGAAGACTTTCTATGAACTTCTAATCTGTCACAGTTTCCAACACAGAACTTGCAACAGCCTCCTAATGGGTCCCTGATTCCACTCTAACGTCATATAATCCATCTTCTACCTAGCAGCCAGAGCTATCTTCTTAAACACCCTGCCAAAGAGAGGTAATTAATAAAGATCTCACGGGCTGTTTTCAGAATCCTACTTGCAAACATCACTCTTCTCTTCCAGGTCTGCTTGAGGAAAGCCTCATGACTATGCACTACACGTTAGTGTCATATGTAACCTGGCTGTCAGCCTTGGACTTTCCCATATCTTTTAGCTTGCTGAATTTCCTTGTCCTTTAGGATGGAAGTTAAAATTTGGCTTACATTTCCAGCACTAGTCCCAGCACTAGTCCTTGGGAGTGTTAGAGGACTTACTTTTCTCTTTAGTATCTCAGGGTCCACATTCCTGCACCTGTTGAGTTAACAATCTCTGTCTTTCATCTTACCTCCTGAGTGTAGTCTCCCTACTCTGTCCTCGTGACCTGGTAGGTCACCACCCCAATCCTGTCATTCTCTATCATATCACTGATAAGTCATTTAAAGGACATAAGCGTTGAAAAGATTAGGCTGCCCATAACCTCCTAATATTATAGATCAATAAAACCAAAATTTATTTTTGAAATGTCACAATTTACATGTATGCTGAAATAAAAAGTCTTATTAAATTTTCATACTGGCAAATTCAGAATGTGTTAATGAAAATTAAACCTCTTGGTCTCTCAGTGTCTCAGAACGCACATGTTGTGTTGTGTACCAAGTCCATGTTACGTGTAGAAGATAGTCCTGAAGGCTTGTGCCAGTTGGGAAGTTGAACTGGGAAATTTATGTCACTTTTTCACAAGTATAGCCTGGCCAACAATTTAAATCTAAATAATCAACAGTAATACCAGACAACACTGTTGTCAAGGTTCCTCGGCCATCCTCACTCACAGAATGGTTTTCCCGGTCGCCTCGTCCTCCACTTGCGTCTCACTTCTGCCCCACTGTTGGGCCCCCAGCTCCTCCCTGTTGAACTCCTTGTACTCCTCCTGGGGCCAATGCTCGTTCCAAACACTCATAATTATCATTAACTCTGGTGAAGAGCCATTTACCCAACTCATAGCAAGTCTAGATTATGCTTGGAGGGACGAATTTTCAATATCAAACACTCCCATTACTTTGTATCCCCAAATAAAACCATGCCTCTCCCTGAGAGGAATCCCAGCCTCAACTGCCAACAAACAAACAACAATAACAACAGCAAAAGAAAACCTTTTCTTCCTATTATGGGGACTCAGGTGGAACCCCATAGTTAATATGAAGATTATTTTAAGCTGAAGACATTTGAGATTCAACAGATGCAGAAAGAAGTCTTCCTGGAACTTCCCTTATCTGACTAAAAGCAGCAACTTCTGAGAAATGGGGCTGCCATAAATTATCTTTTTAGGGTGGCTCTACTCCTAAGAGGGAGAACCTACCATAAATCCCGCACTCTGGGGAGTTCTATAACCCTGAAGAAGGCAGAAAGACCACTCATATCTGCACAAACATCATCATAAACCTTCTTATCGCTTAATTGTTCTTCTAAGAACCCATTTCCCTTTCCTAAAGGAATCTATTCATCCCTTAAAAGCCTTTTCTCGCCCTTCCCTTTCCCCTACTAAGTTTCCCCTACTAAGCCTCTAACTTTAACCATTTAAAGAGCGACTTCTTTTGCAAGCTCCTATACGCATACAAATAAATTTTTTCTCCTGTTTGCCTGTTGTTAATCAGTTTAATTGGCATGCTCCAGTCACTAAACTTAGGAAGTTAGAGGAAAAGTTTTATCACACACGGCTAACACCAATTTCTATATTTGGAAGCCATGGTTTTCTTTTTTTTTTTTGCCAGATGTGTTTTTGTTTTGTTTTAACCAGCCTTACTGAGGTATAATTTACATATAATAAACAGCACACATTTAAATTATACAGTTTGATGAGTTTTGACAGATATGTACACCCATGAATCTACCATTACATTCAAAGTATAGAGCATTTCCATAAGCCCCCAAACGTTCCTCAAGCCATTTAGCGGTCAATCCCCTCCTCCAACCCTAGTCCCCTGGCAAACAATGATCTTTCTGTCAATATAGTTTTCTATTCTTCCAATGTCTTTGTCTGGTTTTAGTATTAGGGTAGTGCTGACCTCAAGTGAATTTGGAATTACTCTACCCTCTGCAAGCCACGGTTTTCTTTTAAACCTAATATTAACCTAATATTAATATTAGCTTGTAGCTGTCACTTAGCACATGCCACCTGATAGTTAGATCTGGCCCCAGAAAACATTAATTACCAGCCTCAAAATAAAACCAAAAATGCCTTCTAGGATCTCCATTCCCCCAAATACCTATATAGTTAGCAGCATTTAGTTTGGTTCTTTTGGACAATTCTTCCTTGATCTTATCAGACTGTGACCTCCTTGCAGGTGATGCCTTTTTTTAATTCACTGGTCTAAAACCCAGCACTAGTAAAGAAGCGGTACTCAATAAATATTTGCTGAATTGAATTGATCAGGACATTGGTTGTAAATTTAATCTTGGCAGTAAAGTGAATCCTGTGATAATCATTTTTAGACATTTTATGAATGCACTAAAAGATGTAATCACCCAAAATTAATATTTACTGATCGAATAATGCTATTTAAGTACAACTAAGGCCCTATTAACCAGGAACTGCAGGAAACAAAGTAACACAAATAGTACACTCCCTCCCACAGGTTATGGAAAACTGAAGAGTCCACCCCCAGGGCTAAGCATTTGCCTCTTCCACAGCTCAGCATATGGAGAATGAAAAAGTGTTCTTGCAGCTTCTTCAAAAGAATAGACTTTTACAAAGAAAAAGCTTAAATCCCCCCTTACTTATACCCAGCCCTTATCAAGGTGAAAAAAAAGAGAATATTTGGACATTAGTTACTTTCCTTGTATACTCCCTTCAAATTATGAATGCACCTTCTCTGATTAATTTTGCACTTGGTGAGATTTTTTAAAAATTTATTAAGTATCATATTCAAAAATATAGAATTGTTATCATAGTTGTTTTTTTAACCTAATTTCAACTCTGCACAAATTGGGTAAGGGACTGATCTAAAAAGAGTCTCAAAATCTATACTTTCTCACCTCCTTTGGGACAGAAAGGAGGTCCAAAGGGAAAAGGCTGGTAAAATCTGTGTTTCAAACTCTTAATTCTATTTTTCAAATCTGCACCTACATCTATGATTCCTTAAGTGAAGCTGAAATAGAAAAATCAGGAGACACAACTTCTAACCCTGCCCCAAATCCTCCTGTTCTGTCTCCTAGAATCATGAGCTAAAGGGTCCATGTTATAAGCAATAGATCACACACACACATAAAGACCTATGAAGAACAACAAAGAGGGAGGGGAAAAATGACTGTAATATTTGTCTGTTTAGCCAAAGGGCTGGAGGGAAAAAAGACACTGAACAAAGATTCTTTGAGAACTTACTGATCTCCCACTGGAGGCTGTAGTTGCTAACTGAGCTGCTCATTCCCAGCATATCAATTCATTGTGGTAAGAGATGTGGCCCGTTTCCATAGTAAAAGGAGAAATTAAGAGCTTCACGCAGCTTTTTTTTTATTACATCTGAGATATATTTGGTTATTCTAGTCAGCCACTAAAGGCAGTCACTGTTCTCTTCCTACTTAAGACTTGCAGTTGTAAAGACCCAAAAGGCTTAAACATGGGAAAATCTTCAGGGAATCTTCATGAACTTTCAGAGTCCTTAGTTTAACTCTGTAAAAGTTCCCAAAGTCCACAATGACTAGTGATAAGCAATTACTCAGGTTTAAATATTTTAGCACTAATTGATTCTCTCATTTTAATTGCAGAAGTAATTTCCCTGAAAGTTTACAATTTGTACTCACAGGGGAAAGTGGAAGAGAATGCCAAACCCGCTCAGGGACAGGACTTGAATGATTTCACCCTCAACAATTCTGCTAGTTATTTGTTTGAGGGTGACTCTAGCCTTAAGCATTGACAATTCCTTTTGATTTAGACTGTTGTTTTTGTGCTTGTGAATTTAGTCTCAGATGACTAAAGTAATGAAAATTCCTTATAACGTATGATGACATATAGTTAGATTACTCTTGTAATAATGTTCAGACTTCTTGTCACAGCATAAAAGACCCTTCACCCACCACTCCCTACCTTACGGGCCCAGTTTCACTTCCCCATAAATACCACCACCTACCCTGCATCTAACTGCACTGGATCATTCAATGTTACCGAATGCTCACATGCCCTTTAGCAACTCCATATCTGTGCATAGGCTGTACCTTCTGCATGAAATGCTCTGCTCCACATTTTTTGCCAGCCAAATTTATTCTTCAAAACAAAACTTAGATACCACCTCCTAGAGAAAGCCTTTTCAGACTTCTTTAGGGAGAGTTATTTGCTCCCTCTTCTGTGCTTTTGGAGTTCTATACACACCCCTCGATTTTTTATTGTCTGTCTCCTAAAACAGATCTCGACCTTTTTTAGCATAAGGTTTCTTCAAGCTCAAGACAGTGCCAGGCACATAGCAAGCATGCAAATGATCATTGAATGCATTGTGGGTGACTCTCCCACTTGTGAAATTCTGTTAACAGCTCTCAACACTCACCGCTAAAAGAGGTGCTGTAACATTGCTTTTTTAATGTTTTCAATTAATACATGCTACCTGCCCTGTTTCAAAATGGCATTTTTAATGATTCAATTAACAACTTTAAAAAAATGTCCTCCTAATTTACTCCTTCCACTTTTACTATTTTAAACTTTGCCTCTCACTTTAAGCCTGTCCTCTCTGGGCAAGTATATCGAACTTTGAACATGGATCCAATTATCTAGAAGCACAATGGTGTTCTCACTGGGGCCCTGAGTATGACTGCATGAGGGACCCAAATACTAGGCAGTATCAGGAGACCTAGTAAATGCTTGCCTCTTCCAAGAAATTACTAGGACCTAATTAAATTTCATTCACAAAGATAAAGCTTCCCAACGTTTTTGTTCTTTTTTTTGTTTTTTTTTTTTGCAGTACATGGGCCTCTCACCGCCGTGGCCTCTCCCGACGCAGAGCACAGGCTCCGGACGTGCAGGCCCAGCGGCCATGGCCCACGGGCCCAGCCGCTCCGCGGCATGTGGGACTCTCCCCCGACCGGGGCACGAACCCGCGTCCCCCGCACCGGCAGGCGGACTCCCAACCACTGCGCCACCAGGGAAGCCCCCCAACATTTATTTTCAGAAAGCACATAGAGAAGGGATTTTATTTTCAAGGATGTTGGAAGTAGAGGAAAGCGACACTATGTGGCTTCTCTTCTACAAAATTCTTCCATTCATGCCCAAGCAAAAAAAGTCAGGTCTCTCTTTCTATTCAATTATTCCACATTTTGCCCTTGTCTTTGTCTCATTTAAAACCAGTAGAAATCTGTGGGGAGCCTCCAGTTGGACGAGACAAATGACTGACCTTCAAAGAGTTTACAATCAGTGAGGAAAACCACCATATAATGTAACTTACTCCAATATGGGACGGTGACATATGGTACACTTAACTGAAGGAAGAATCCAAAGAAGGGCATATTAATTTTGACTATTAAGGAAGGCCTTTTAGAGAAAGTAGTGCGTCAGGACTTAAGGAGGAGAGGAATTTATGTAAGTGGCACCATGAACAGAGACACAAGGCTTGACATAACATTTTCAATAATAGTAAGTATTCCACTGCAATTTCAGCTAAAGTGGGAATTTATGTGAGAACATTTCTTCAAAAGTTAATTCTGGAAGGATCTTTGGAAGTCAAATATTTGAGCACTTAGATTTTATAAAGAGCACTTTGCCCATTTTTTTCCTGAAATTGTTAACTGACTTTGAATAAACCTAATAGCTACTAATATATAGTCAAGTCAATCGTGGTACATAGACTACATTTAAATTGTCCCTTTTAAAATGTATTCCCATTATAGTACCTTTATGGCTTTCCAGCATGCTAGTAGGAATATCAAAGGATAAATATGATCCAGTGGGGAAACACAGTTAAAATTAGGAGAGAAAAACAACAGTATTCTGAAATCTCAAATGGAATTCTTAGGGTTTCTTTTTGTTCGTTTGTTTGTTTTTTGCGGTACGTGGGCCTCTCACCGTTGTGGCCTCTCCCGTTGCGGAGCACAGGCTCCGGACGCGCAGGCTCAGCAGCCATGGCTCACAGGCCCAGCCGCTCCGTGGCACGTGGGATCCTCCTGGACTGGGGCACGAACCCGTGTCCCCTGCATAGGCAGGCGGACTCTCAACCACTGTGCCACCAGGGAAGCCCAGTTTTGTTTTGTTTTGTTTTCAGATGGAATTTTAATTATAGTTAAGATGCAAATTCCCTTTAATTTGAAGGAGGGGTGAGGGGGAAAATTTGGTTGAGTTATGCATAGTTTTAATTGGCTTCAAAGCTTCAGTCCTTGCAGAAAGGCAACTTTCAAAATCAGAACCTGAAAAACCCTATTCCTCAAAATATTTTTCCACTCCAGTCCTAAGTTTCCTTTCTTCTCTTCCTTGTCTACTTGAAAGTTGCATGGGGCCATAGTGAATGATTGGCGCAATTTGCTATATTGACTGGCAAACATGCAACTTAACACAAAACATCAGTCTCTCATCATTTAAAGAAGGGTCATTACAAACCAATAATTCATGAATTAAGTCCCATCCGTAAGGAATAATTTACACTAACTGTACTAAGTTGATAAATTATATAGGATTCAGAGACAAAATCCTTGTTATGTCAATATGGAGATATTTTCCAATGTTTTGAAATGTAGAATTTTACTAGCAGGTGCTGACAACTCCACTCTGTGATGTTCTTTCCAAGAGATTAAACATTAGTCCTCAAAAGTAGTTGTGTGGCTTGTAGGTAATCAGGAGCCTTCTACAAGCAATCTGGAAGCACTGCTGTCTCTTAACTAGAACAGAATGTTACTTCCTAGATTCTGGGAGCTCCCCTGGAATTGAACTCTAGCAAAACATGTCAAGCAAATTCTTCCATTAACACTCTAGGAATGGAGTAGTTTCTGGCTTTTTTTTTTTTTAACCACCACCAGAAAACATTCAAAGCAGATTATTCTACAGGCTACTAAGCAACATAGCATTGCCCTCTGAAATACTCTGAACGTGGGTTGATATTTTACTCAACAGAGCGGTTTTATAGTCCCTCCTGAATTTTGCCCTCTAGTAGCATAGCCACAATTTGAATAACATTTACAACTGCTCAGTTATGAGGTCCTGTCTGATCACAAAGGCATGAGAATGGCAGCGCGAACAGTGTAGCACAGTGAAAATAATTTGGGCTTTGGAACCAAGCAGAGCTAACTCTGACACTGTTGGTTTTCAGATTTGGGGCAAGACTATGACCACTGATCCTCTGTTTACTCATCCTTAAAATGGGGACAAATGATAGGATTTACTACAATTATTCTGAGAGTTAAATTAGATAATGCATGCAAATAATTACATGCAAATAATAACTGTTATGACATTATGCCCAGGTTATAGGAACAATCTCCACTGGATGATAATCTACTGGATCATCCTAAGTGTGTAAATAAATACAAGTCAACACACCTGATATGTAGGGAGGAGAGAAAGTATTTCCTAGAATGAAGGACCTAGAAATCGTGTTTATCCAGCTTCTATCTGGTTAGTGAATGAATCAATTCCTTTTTTGGTTGACATATATATGTATGTATGTATGTATATATGCATAAAATCCCAGTTTTAATAAAACAATCATTTATTAATCTCCATTAGGTAGGAGATATGTCCCAATGCCTAGTTTCAACACCCTCGATTAATATAAATAAATACTTGCTAATAAATAAATGTAGATCAGGTTTGTATTATCTCCTACTTGGAATTCTACTTGGAAAATGTTATTTGCCAAGACATAGAGTAAAGTTTCTTCTAGTAAAATATCATATAGTGTGGTTTTATATATCCAGAAATGCTTTAAGTATTCATAAAAATATGAATTAATAACACAGGATTTTAAAAACTTAACCTGTAGACCGATTTTATGTTGGGGAAAAGCAGGAAGCCAATCACACTGTGGAGAATTAAACATTACTTGACAAAGCAACTTAAGCTCTGGCAGGTACTGAGATTTCAATTTCACCTACTCTCTCATGTTCTCAGAAGAACACCTGAGTTAACCCAACCTGAAAATAAAATTCCAATTCCAATCTGTCATTTTTTTTTTATTATAGTTCAACTTAAGGGGCATCATGGAGCTTTAGGGAAGGCAGCTGATGAGAATCCTTGAAGATATATAATTTAGAGATGACATTTGGAAGTAAATAAGGTTCTTTGAGAGGCTGATTTAATGAAATGCAGTAGTTGTAGGACTGTCATTTAGGTGAAATAAATTTTAAAAGATGTGGTTTCCTCAACCCTGAACAAAAAGTCCTTACTCAGCCTCAATTTTAAAAGGTAATGGGGGCTTCCCTGGTGGCACAGTGGTTGAGCATCCACCTGCCGATGCAGGGGACACGGGTTCGTGCCCCGGTCTGGGAAGATCCCACATGCTGCGCAGCGGCTAGGCCCATGAGCCATGGCCGCTGAGCCTGTGTGTCCGGAGCCTGTGCTCCAAAACGGGAGAGGCCACAACAGTGAGAGGCCTGCATACCGCAAAAAAAAAAAAAAAAGGTAATGGGAAACTTTTCAAAATTCCATAGTAAAGGTAATGTAAAATGAAACTTTTTCAAGATAAAATTTGTAGCATGGAATAAAGTTCTGAAGAAGTATGGAAGCCAGGCTCTAGTGCACTAATGGCCAAAAAGCTCCCTATTTTCTTCTCATCTATTTATCCCCCTTGTTTCTTCTCCTAGTAAGAAGGGGGTGAGAGATAATTCAAAAAGAGTCATGTACCACAATGTTCATCACAGCACTATTTACAATAGCCAGGTCATGGAAGCAACCTAAGTGTCCATCGACAGGTGAATGGATAAAGAAGATGTGGCACATATATACAATGGAATATTACTTAGCCATAAAAAGAAATGAAATTGAATTATTTGTAGTGAGGTGGATGGACCTAGAGTCTATCATACAGAGTGAAGTAAGTCAGAAAGAGAAAAACAAATACCGTATGCTAACACATATATATGGAATCTAAAAAAAAAAATGGTTCTGAAGAACCTAGGGGCAGGACAGGAATAAAGATGCAGATGTAGAGAATGGACTTGAGAACACGAGGAGGGGGAACGGTAAGCTGGGACGAAGTGAGAGAGTGTCATCGACACATATACACTACCAAATGTAAAATAGATAGCTAGTGGGAAGCAGCCGCATAGCACAGGGAGATCAGCTCAGTGCTTTGTGACCACCTAGAGGGGTGGGATAGGGAGGGTGGGAGGGAGACACAAGAGGGAGGAGATATGTGGATATATGTATATGTATAGCTGATTCACTTTGTTATGCAGAAACCAACACACCATTGTAAAGCAATTACACTCCAATAAAGATGTTAAAAAAAAAAAAAAGAAGGGGGTGAGAGGATGGAAAATGGCAAGAAGGGTGGAATTAAATAAAATCTTCATGATTGATTATCTCCTCATTGGTCTCCTTCAGCTCCATTAAGAAATAGGGAAAGGTGAGAGAAAGAGACTGAATATTTAAGGTTGCCTTCTTCAAATTCAGGAGGGTGACTCACTATCACTATAAGTAAAGTTTCCATTTATTCATATATTCTCAGATGTGAAAATGTCTCAGAGATACCTAGTCCTCAACCAAAGCTTAATATTTAATGATTTTCAAGCAGTGCTCCATGGAACCCTGGGATTTCTCAGAGGTGCTTTAGCCCGAGTCCAACCTGAGAAGTACACTGTTTACCTGATTTATATACTGGAATTCCTTCCAGGACATATTTTATGTGGGGTGGCGGGGGTGTCAAGAGTTACACTTACAAAAAAATAAAAATCTACTTTGAAGTCACTGAAGCCCAAGTAATAACAGTCCCATATATGAGTACAAACACCTTCAGTGGTAAGGAGCTGACTACCTATGAGTCAGCCCATGCAAATTTTATATAGCTAAGTTGTTAGGAAATTTATTCTTATGGAGAGAAGAAATGTTCCTTCTTATAATTTCCACTCTAGTTTTGTCCTCTTAGAGCACAGAAAGAAAGTCCAAGCCTTTCAACACAGCAGTTTTTCATTATCGGAAGATGATTCAAGGGATGTCTCTATCCTCTCTCTGTTCCTCAACGAGAGATTTCCAGGTCCTTAATGCTTGGTAGAGTTTTAGGACTTTCCATCTTCCAAACCACTCTGCTCTGGGCATACTCAGGGTATTGAACCCTACTCTGTGTTCTTTTACGTACAATGTAAGAGAGGTGGGGTTCACTGTCAGATCTTTTCTGCCTCCTTCAGTTCCCTTTAGACAAAGACAGAAGGACAATATAGGACAAACACTTGTGGCTCTTTGATTTGTCCATGGTCTAGCTTGTATGTGGCTGGCAATAGTGTTAACACAATGACACTTTTCTGAAGACAAATTTTGTTACCGACAGAAAACTATTTTCCTCTGGGGCAGAACAAGAAATTCCATAGAAGTATAGCTGTCCATCTCCAGACCTTTAATGAGCAAATAGGTCTCCACCTGTTCCTTTCTCCCAGAAAATGATGAGAGAGAGCCTCATAATCATTCTAATCATCTCTCATAAGTCCCAGACTTTAGCAAGTAGGCTAATCAAGAGGAACCTAGTATTACAGTGTTGTGAGGGGAAAAAAGGTAAGGTTTGGGGGCCAGACAAAACTGGGTTCAAATTTTGTCTGTTCAATGATAACTTTGGTCACTCACTCTACCCTTCTGAACCTCAGTTAACTCATCATGCTATTAAATTGTTATATTTGGAATAATGTATGTTAGAGACCTAGCACTGAGCCTGACACTTAGTAGGCTCTCAATAAATATTATTAAAATTACTGTAACTTAAAGTACTTAGATATCCTTTATTTCAATAGCACTGTTTTCAATGGCATCTCATTTCTATGCATCAGCATCAGAGAATGGGAAATTTCCGCACAAATTTCCAGAGATTTGAAGCTTACACTTTTAGGAACAATGTATTTTAATTGGAATTTAACCTAGAAAATATTATCTCCTTTTGTGACTGTAAAAAAGAGTGATAAACAAAATTTAAGTATTTATTGATTTTTTACTGTAATACCTATATTGCAGTATTAACAGTATTATGTGGTAATATTGCGATACCTCCAAGAAAATTTGAGATGGAAAGGACCATTTCCCTCTTCACTAAAGGGTCTCTGGCTTTTACAATATTTGAGATTTTTTTTTTTTTCTCAATATGTCTAATGGTCCTATCTAGGTCAGACCTGTGACTCATATACAGTAGCAAATGGAATTAGATAACACACTTCAATAGTATCTGTTTACTTTATGGTTCTCCTATTTTCATGAGGCTAATCAATATTTTGTTTGGAAAAGTTTGGGGACTATGATATCTGAAGTGCCCCCCGGAATCAAATTTTGTAGCTTCTTTTCCTCAGCCCTGGGAATTCTCACTACAGTGGATTTGGTCACATCCCTTGACTTACAGAATTGCATGACTATAAAATACTGTGGGTTACAGCATGGTCAGCAGCCCATGGATAGGGAGACCAATTGTCTAACTGTAATTAGTAGCTCAGAAGGTGAGAGTAGGCAGCATCAGTGACGGTCAATAGAGCAACAGCAAACACTGGCTAAAAGTAGAGTGTCAAGAGAAGCACTTGGAGCAGAGAAGCCAAGAGATCCACGCAGTTGATTTCAAATGTGGCTAACTCCTCCCTCCCACCCAGCGCCACCTCCAGGGCATCCTAGAGGAAAGCAAAGAAGGAAGATGGCTGAGGTTCTGCTGTTTCACACAAGGGTCTACTGACAGAGCAGACTTAGAGGAAACTGTTTAAAATATCATGCCTAAGGTCTACCAACAAGTAAAACTTAAGTGAGACTGAAGTAATACACTCAACTCTCTTGTGATGATTTTCCCCAAACTGCTAAAAAGCTTTCTGACCATTCTGACTATTGTCAGAACAATTTCTTCTAGTGTTTTTCTGCCTCTGACCTTCAATGAACTCTAAAAACAAGTAAATAAGCTTTATAACATTACCTAGAATGAGTCTGTTGACACTGTATGAGCACTAGGGACTACTTTGAGTATAGCTTAGCATCTTAATTCAGAGACCACATGGCATCTGTTTTTAACTACTCAGGACAAATCTAGGGTTGCAAGAAAAGGGCAAATAAAGCCAAGACCAAACTAAACCAACCTTTCTTTGCCTCCTAAAAAGATACTAGTTCTACAATTTCACCAGGAATCTAAGAACCGTGAAAGACATCCATTCTATCATTTTCAAAAATTACAACAGCCTATATTTTACAAATATACCTAGAACTATGAAAACATTTGACTTTGAAAATCAGAGAAAAATCAGCTAGGGGACTGACAGCTCTCTAAGCATTTCCAGGTCTCTTTAGGTATCACATATTCAATTTTCAGACCAATAAGCTATCACTGCAGCTTAATGGTCTCTCTAGGGTCCTATCTTCTATAATAGGGATTCCTGTATTTGCTGTATAGTTGCATAGCTATGATAAGATTAATTAAAAATGACTAATTTTAAAATAGATTTGAGCTGAATTGCATAAACTTCTAATATGCAACATTTAAACATTACCTGATTTCATTAAAACAGCTGGCAAGCTATAGCATAAAAAGAGACTTTAAAATGTGGCATTTAAGTTTTGTGTGCATTTGAGAATGGTAATTGTTTTAAGAAGCCTCTTTCCTAAATTACTGACTCAGTGATAAAGTCATCAAATGAGGCATCAATAAAAACTTAAGTGAACATCTATTACAGGAAAAGCTATTTTGCTAGGCATTGGGTAAATGAAGAGGTATGGAGTCAATCACTAAATTAATCTCTAAATTTTATAAAGCAAGTTGTAATTCAAATATTAATATAAATTACCATCAATGCTTAATAATGATTCTTAGCTACTAGATCATCTTGAAGACCTTTGAATTTTTTTTTTTTTTTTTGTGGTACGCGGGCCTCTCACTGTTGTGGCCTCTCCCGTTGAGGAGCAACAGGCTCTGGACACGCAGGCTCAGCATCCATGGCTCATGGGCCCAGCCGCTCCGCGGCATGTGTGATCTTCCCGGACCGGGGCATGAACCCGTATACCCTGCATCAGCAGGTGGACTCTCAACCACTGCGCCACCAGGGAAGCCCACCTTTGAATTTTTGACTCATAAATTTAGAAGAGAATTTAGAGTCCAACACTCCCTTTAAAAGTAAAAAAATTGAGGCCAGGGAAGTGAATGATTTCCAGTAAGTAATCCAGAACCTGCCTCATAGAAGGAACACTGAAAATACGTATTAAGCAAATGAATAAATGAAATTATTTGTACAGAGTCATTCAGTGAGAGGGAAACATATCTGGCCATAGAATCCAGATGTCCTGACTCAGCCCTGTGGTTAAATGTTCTAGACTTCCACTTTGGGTCTATAACATTAAGCCACACTTGTTTTCTTTTTAATTTAAACTTCTCATTTTGAGAGCATTGTAGATTCACATGCATTTGCAAGAAATAATACATAGGGATCCCTTGTAAAGGTATGCTTTCCCCTTATTGTTTCCCCTTAATGGTAACATCTTGCAAAACTATAGTACAGTATCACAACTAGGATACTGAGATTGGTAGCTAAAATATAGAATATTTCCATCATCATAGGACTTCTCCTATTGCACTTTCACAGCCACAACCACCTCCTTCTGCCCCATTCCCTCCTTAACTCCTGGAAACCAACTATTTCTTCTGCATTTCTATAATTTTGTCATTTCAATAACATCATGTAAGTGGAATCATATAGTACATAACATTTAGGGATTGTCTTTTTCTTCATTTGGCATAATTCCTATAGAGATTCATTGAAGTTGTTTCATGTATCAGTAGTGTTTGTTCCTTTTCATTGCTGAATAGCAAGCCATGGTAAAGATGTACTATAGTTTGCTTAATCATTCACTCCTTATAGGATACCTGAGCTATTTACAATTTTTGGTTATAATGCTGCTATAGACATTCATGGACAGGTTTTGATGTAAATAAAAGTCTTCATTTCTCTAAGATAAATGCCCAAGAGTGCAATTTCTGGGTTGTATGTTAGTTGCATATTTAGTTTTTTAAGAAACTACTAAAATGTTTTCCAAAGTAGCTATACCATTTTATATTCTCGTCAGCAATGTATGAGTAATCCAGTTTCTCCACAACCTTATCAGCTTTTGGGGTTATTACTACCACTATTCTATAGATGTATAGTAATAGCTCGTTGTGGTCTTAAATTGTATCTTCTTAATAGCTAATGACATTGAACATCTTTCCTTGTGCTTATTTGGCATCATATATCATCTCTGGTGAAATGCCTGTTCATGTCTTTTGCCTATATTCTAATTGGACTCTTTGGATTTATTTGTGTTTTTTACTGTCACTTAGCTCTCTTGAATATATAGCTTTTCCAAAGTGGGGAAGTTTTCAGCCATTATTTCTTTGAGCACTTTTTCAGCCCTGCCCTCTTTCTTCTCCCTTTATGAGACTCCAATGACATAAATGTTAAATATTTTGTTATAGTACCACAGGTTCCTAAGGATCCATTTAACTTTTTCTTTTTTAGTCTATTTTCTATTTTTGCATATTGGGTCATTTCTATTGTTATTTTAATTCACTGACTCTTTTCTCTATCCCTTCCCTTCCACTGTTGAGTCTATCCAGTAAGTTTTTAATTATGGTTACTGTATTTTTTAATTCCAAAATTTCCATTTGGCTCTTCTTTAAATCTTCTATTTCTTTGCTGAGACATTTTAATATTTTATTTGTTTCAAGCATGTTCAGAACGGCTCCTTGAAGCATTTTTATGACTGCTTTAAGTTCTTTGTCAGATAATTCTAACACCTCTGGTATCTCAGTGTTGGAATCTATTGATTGTCTTTTATCATTCAGTTTGAGATCTTCCTTGATCTTGCCATAATAAGTGAATTTCAATAAACACCTGGACATTTGGGAGTTATGCCATGATGCTGAATCTTTTTTTTTTTTTTTTTAACATCTTTATTGGAATATAATTGCTTTACAATGGTGTGTTAGTTTCTGCTTTATAACAAAGTGAATCAGTTATACATATACATATGTTCCCATATCTCTTCCCTCTTGTGTCTCCCTCCCTCCCACCATCCCTATCCACCTCTAGGTGGACATAAATCACCAAACTGATCTCCCTGTGCTATGCGGCTGCTTCCCACTAGCTATCTATTTTACATTTGGTAGGGTATATATGTCTTTGTCACTCTCTCACTTCGTCCCATCTTACCCTTACCCCTGCTCATATCCTCAAGTCCATTCTCTAGTAGGTCTGTGTCTTTATTCCCATTTTACCCCTAGGTTCTTAATGACATTTTTCTTTTTTTCTTAGATTCCATATATATGTGCTAGTATACGGTATTTGTCTTTCTCTTTCTGACTTACTTCACTCTGTATGACAGACTCTAGGTCCATTCACCTCACTACAAATAAATGAATTTCATTTCTTTTTATGGCTGAGTAATATTCCATTGTATATATGTGCCACATCTTCTTTAACCATTCATCTGTTGATGGACACTTAGGTTGTTTCCATCTCCTGGCTACTGTAAATAGAGCTGCAATAAACATTTTGGTACATGACTCTTTTTTTGAATTACGGTTTTCTCAGGGTATATGCCCAGTAGTGGGATTGCTGGGACATATGGTAGTTTTATTTATAGTTTTTTAAGGAACCTCCATACTGTGCTCCATAGTGGCTGTACCAATGCACATTCCCACCAGCAGTGCAAGAGTGTTCCCTTTTCTCCACACCCTCTCCAGCATTTATTGTTTCTAGATTTTTTGATGATGGCCATTCTGACCAGTGTGAGATGATAACTCATTGTAGTTTTGACTTGCATTTCTCTAATGATTAATGATGTTGAGCATTCTTTCATGTGTTTGTTGGCACTCTGTATATCTTCTATGTTGAAATGTCTATTTAGGTCTTCTGCCCATTTTTGGATTGGACTGTTTGTTTTTTTGTTATTGAGCTGCATGAGCTGCTTGTAAATTTTGGAGACTAATCCTTTGTCAGTTGCTTCATTTTTTTTGTTGTTGTTGTTTTTTGTTCTTGTTTTTTCTGTACGCGGGCCTCTCACTGTTGTGGCCTCTCCCGTAGTGAGTTTCATTAGGTCCCATTTGTTTATTTTTGTTTTTATCTCCATTACTCTAGGAGATGGGTCAAGAAGGATCTTGCTGTGATTTATGTCATAGAGTGTTCTGCCTATGTTTTCCTCTAAGAGTTTGATAGTTTCTGGCCTTACATTTAGGTCTTTAATCCATTTTGAGCTTATTTTTGTGTATGGTGTTAGGGAGTGATCTAATCTCATACTTTTACATGTACCTGTCCAATTTTCCCAGCACCACTTATTGAAGAGGCTGTCCTTTCTCCACTGTATATTCCTGCCACCTTTATCAAAGATAAGGTGACCATATGTGCATGGGTTTATCTCTGGGCTTTCTATCCTATTCCATTGATCTATCTTTCTGTTTTTGTGCCAGTACCATACTGTCTTGATTACTGTAGCTTTGTAGTATAGTCTGAAGTCGGGGAGCCTGATTCCTCCAGCTCTGTTTTTCGTTCTCAAGATTGCTTTGGCTATTCGGGGTCATTTGTGTTTCCATATAAATTGTGAAATTTTTTGTTCTAGTTCTGAGAAAAACGCCAGTGGTAGTTTGATAGGGTCTGCATTGAATCTGGAGATTGCTTTGGGAAGTAGAGTCATTTTCACAATGTTGATTCTTCCAATCCAAGAACATGGTATGTCTCTCCATCTATTTGTATCATCTTTAATTTCTTTCATCAGTGTCTTATAATTTTCTGCATACAGGTCTTTTGTCTCCTTAGGTAGGTTTATCCCTAGGTATTTTATTCTTTTTGTTGCAATGATAAATGAGAGTGTTTTATTAATTTCTCTTTCAGATTTTTCATCATTAGTGTATAGGAATGCCAGAGATTTCTGTGCATTAATTTTGTATCCTGCTACTTTACCAAATTCATTGATTAGCTCTAGTAGTTTTCTGGTAGCATCTTTAGGATTTTCTATGTATAGCATCATGTCATCTGCAAACAGTGACAGGTTTACTTCTTTTTTTCCGATTTGGATTCATTTCCTTTTCTTCTCTGATTGCTGTGGCTAAAACTTCCAAAACTATGTTGAATAAGAGTGGTGAGAGTGGACAACCTTGTCTTGTTCCTGACCTTAGTGGAAATGCTTTCAGTTTTTCACCAATGAGACGATGTTGGCTGTCGGTTTGTCATATATGGCCTTCATTATGTTGAGGAAAGTTCCCTTTATGCCTACTTTCTGCAGGGTTTTTATCATAAATGGGTGTTGAATTTTGTCAAAAGCTTTCTCTGCATCTATTGAGATGACCATATGGTTTTTCTCCTTCAATTTGTTAATATGGTTAATCACATTGATAGATTTGCGTATATTGAAGAATCCTTGCATTCCTGGAATAAACCCCACTTGATCATGGTGTATGATCCTTTAAATGTGCTGTTGGATTCTGTTTGCTAGTATTTTGTTGAGGATTTTTGCATCTATGTTCATCAGTGATATTGGCCTCTAGTTTCTTTATTTGTGACAACCTTGTCTGGTTTTGGTATCAGGGTGATGGTGGCCTCGTAGAATGAGTTTGGGAGTGTTCCTCCCTCTGCTATATTTTGGAAGAGTTTGAGAAGGATAGGTGTTAGCTCTTCTCTAAATGTTTGATAGAATTCACCTGTGAAGCCATCTAGTCCTGGGCTTTTGTTTGTTGGAAGATTTTTAATCACAGTTTCAATTTCAGTGCTTGTGACTGGTCTGTTCATATTTTCTATTTCTTCCTGATTTAGTCTTGGCAGGTTGTGCATTTCTAAGAATTTGTCCATTTCTTCCAGGTTGCCCATGTGACTCGCATAGAGTTGCTTGTAGTAATCTTTCATGATCTTTTGTATTTGTGCAGTGTCAGTTGTTGCTTCTCCTTTTTCATTTCAAATTCTATTTATTTGAGTCTTCTCCCTTTGTTCCTTGATGAGTCTGGCTAATGGTTTATCAATTTTGTTTATCTTGTCAAAGAACCAGCTGTTAGTTTTATTGATCTTTGCTATCCTTTCATTTCTTTTTCATTTATTTCTGATCTGATCTTTATGCTTTCTTTCCTTCTGCTAAGTTTGGGGATTTTTTTGTTCTTCTCTAATTGCTTTAGGTGTAAGGTTAGGTTGTTTATTTGAGATGTTTCCTGTTTTTAAGGTAGGATTGTATTGCTATAAACTTCCCTCTTAGAACTGCTTTTGCTGCATCCCATAGGTTTTGGGTCATCGTGTCTCCACTGTCATTTGTTTCTAGGTATTTTCTGATTTCCTCTTTGATTTCTTCAGTGATCACTTCATTATTAAGTAGTGTATTGTTTAGCCTCCATGTGTTTGTATTTTTTACAGATCTTTTCCTGTAATTGATATCTAATCTCATAGCATGTGGTCAGAAAATATACTTGATACAATATCAATTTGCTTAAATTTACCCAGGCTTGATTGTGACCCAAGATATGATCTATCCTGGAGAATGCTCCATGAGCACTTGAGAAAAATGTGTATTCTGTTGTTTTTGGATGGAATGTCCTATAAATATCAATTAAGTCCATCTTGTTTAATGTATCATTTAAAGCTTGTGTTTCCTTGCTTATTTTCATTTTGGATGATCTGTCCATTGGTGAAAGTGAGGTGTTAAAGTCCCCTACTATGAACGTGTTACTGTCGATTTCCCCTTTGATGGCTGTTAGTATTTGCCTTATGTATTGAGATGCTCCTATGTTGGGTGCATAAATATTTACAATTGTTATATCTTCTTCTTGGATGGATCCCTTGATCATTATATAGTGTCCTTTTTTTCTCTTCTAATAGTCTTTATTTTAAAGTCTATTTTGCCTGCTATAAGAATTGCTACTCCAGCTTTCTTTTGGTTTCCATTTGCATGGAATATCTTTGTCCATCCCCCCACTTTCAGTCTGTATGTGCCTCTAGGTCTGAAGTGGGTCTCTTGTAGACAGCATATATATGGGTCTTGTTTTTGTATTCATTCAGCCAATCTGTGTCTTTTGGTGGGAGCTTTTAGTCCATTTACATTTAAGGTAATTATCCATATGTATGTTCCTATTACCATTTTCTTAATTGTTTTGGGTTTGTTATTGTAGGTCTTTTGCTTTTCTTCTGTTTCTTGCCTAGAGAAGATCCTTTAGCATTTGTTGTAAAGCTGGTTTGGTGGTGCTGAACTCTCTCAGCTTTTGCTTGTCTGTAAAGCTTTTAATTTCTCCATCAAATCTGAATGAGATCCTTGCTGGGTAGAGTAATCTTGGTTGTAGGTTTTCCTCCTTCATCATTTTAAATATGTCCTGCCACTCCCTTCTGGCGTGCAGTTTCTGCTGAAAGATCAGCTGTTAATCTCATGGGGATTCCCTTGTGTGTTATTTGTTGTTCTTCCCTTGCTGTTTTTAATGTTTTCCTGTATTTAATTTTTGGCAGTTTGATTAATATGTGTCTTGGCATGTTTCTCCTTGGTTTTATCCTGTATGCGAACTCTCTGTGGTTCCTGGACTTGATTAACTATTTCCTTTCCCATATTAGGGAAGTTTTCAATATAATCTCTTCAAATATTTTCTCAGTCCCTTTCTTTTTCTCTTCTTCTGGAACCCCTATAATTCGAATGTTGGTGCTTTTAACGTTATCCCAGAAGTCTCTGAGACTGTCCTCAGTTCTTTTCATTCTGTTTTCTTTATTCTGCTTTGCAGTAGTTATTTCCACTATTTTATCTTCCAGGTCACTTATCCGTTCTTCTGCCTCAGTTATTCTGCTATTGATCCCTTCTAGAGTATTTTTAATTTCATTTATTGTGTTGTTCATCGTTGCTTGTTTCCTCTTTAGTTCTTCTAGTTCCTTGTTAAACGTTTCTTGCATTTTCTCTATTCTGTTTCCAAGATTTTGGATCATCTTTACTATCATTATTCTAAATTCTTTTTCAGGTAAACTGCCTATTTCCTCTTCATTTGTTAGGTGTGGTCGGTTTTTATCTTGTTCCTTCATCTGCTGTGTGTTTTTCTCTCTTCTCATTTTGCTTATCTTACTGTGTCTGGGGTCTCCTTTTTGCAAGCTTCAGGTTCGTAGTTCCCGTTGTTTTTGGTGTCTGTTCCCGGTGGCTGAAGTTGGTTCAGTGGGTTGTGTAGGCTTCCTGGTGGACGGGACTACTGCCTGTGTTCTGGTGGATGAGACTGGATCTTGTCTTTCTAGTGGGCAGGTCCATGTCTGGTGGTGTGTTTTGGGGTGTCTGTGGACTTATTATGATTTTAGGCAGCCTCTCTGCTAATGGGTGGGGTTGTGTTCCTGTCTTGCTAGTTGTTTGGCATAGAGTGTCCTGCAGTGTAGCTTGCTGGTCGTTGAGTGAAGCTGGGTGTTGGTGTTGAGATGGAGATCTCTGGGAGATTTTCGCCATTTGATAGTACGCGGAGCTGGAAAGTCTCTCGTGGACCAGTGTCCTGAAGTTGGCTCTCCCACCTCAGACACAAAATACTGACTCCTGGCTGCCACACGAAGAGCCTTTCATCCACACAGCTCAGAATAAAAGGGAGAAAAGAAGAAAGAAAGAAAGAGAGAGAGAGAGAGAGGGAGGGAAGGAGGGAGGGAGGAAGGAAGAAAGAGAGGGAGAGAGAGAAAGAGGATAAAAGAAAAGTAAATAAAGATAAAATAAAATAAACTTATTAAAATAAAAAATAATTATTATGAAAAAAAATTTTTAAGTAAAAAAAGCAAAACAAAAAACGGACGGATAGAACCCTAGGACAAATGGTGAAAGCAAAGTTATACAGACAAAATCTCACACAGAAGCATACATATACACACTCACAAAAAGAGGAAAAGCGGAAAAAATAATAAGTCTTGTTCTCAAAGTCCACCTCCTCAATTTGGATAAATCGTTGTCTATTCAGGTATTCCGCAGATGCAGGGTACATCAAGTTGGTTGTGGAGATTTAATCCGCTTCTCCTGAGGCTGCTGGGAGAGATTTCCTTTCTCTTCTTTGTTCACCCAGCTCCCAGGGCTCAGCTTTGGATTTGGCTCCACCTCTCTGGCCCCACTTCTGTGTGTAGGTCGCTGGAGGGCTTCTGTTCCTCTCTCAGACTGGACCAGGTTAAAGGAGCCGCTGATTTGGGGGCTCTGGCTCACTCAGGGCTGGAGGAGGGAGGGGTACGGAGTGCGGGACGAGCCTGCGGCTGCGGAGGCCGGCATGACGTTGCACCAGCCTGAGGCATGCCATGCGTTCTCCCAGGGAAGTTGTCCCTGGATCCTGGGACTCTGGCAGTGGCCAACTGCACAGGCTCCCCGGAAGGGGATGTGGATAGTGGCCTGTGCTCGCACACAGGCTTCTTGGTGGCGGCAGCAGCAGCCTTACCATCTCATGCCCGTTTCTGGGGTCTGCACTTTTAGCCATGGCTCGTGCCCGTCTCTGGAGCTCCTTTAAGCAGCGCTCTTAAAACCCCTCCTCACACACCAGGAAACAAAGAGGGAAGAAAAAGTCTCTTGCCTCTTCAGCAGGTCCAGACTTTTACCCGGACTCCCTCCCGGCTAGTCGTGGTGCACTAACCCCCTGCAGGCTGTGTTCACCCCGCCAACCCCAGTTCTCTCCCTGCGCTCCAACCGAAGCCCTAGCCTCAGCTCCCAGCCCCGCCCACCCCAGCGGGTGAGCAGACAAGCCTCTCGGGCTGGTGAGTGCTGGTCGGCACTGATCCTCTGTGCGGGAATCTCTCCGCTTTGCCCTCCGCACCCCTGTTGCTGCGCTCTCCTCCGCGGCTCCGAAGCTCCCCCCTCCGCCACCCGCAGTCTCTGCCCGTGAAGGGGCTTCTAGCGTGTGGAAACCTTTCCTCCTTCACAGCTCCCTCCCACTGGTGCAGGTCCATCCATATCCTTTTGTCTCTGTTTATTCTTTTTTTCTTTTGCCCTACCCAGCTACGTGGGGAGTTTCTTGCCTTTTGGGAGGTCTGAGGTCTTCTGCCAGCGTTTAGTAGGTGTTCTGTACGAGTTGTTCCACGTGTAGATGTATCTCTGGTGTATCTGTGGGGAGGAAGGTGATCTCTGTGTCTTACTCTTCCGCCATCTTCCAGGGTGGTCTCAGATGATCCTTTTGAATAGAATCCAGAAGCGGCCCGGACCACTGTCCCCACGACTGTCACAGCTTCAGCCACCGGGGCCACTCCAGCGCCGACAGCCTCAGTGAGGCCGCCCTCCCCTCGGGCTCCAGGGCAGTTCTGTGATGGTGGAGGGAAGAGACCCTCCACAGAGGGTCTCCAAGCCACAGAGGAAGAGAGTTCCAGCTCTGTGGAAACCACTGAATCTTACCTGAACCTTCTTCTGGTCTACCTGGCTTCTTTTGACACCATTCTTGCTGAATGTAGGTGGGGTTCTGGCTCGCAATAGGCCTTCACGGATACCTCACTGGCTAGGAGTCAGAGGACCACCTTACTGCTCCCCACATGTTCTCCACTAACACCATATTGGGGAGGGGTGGCCTCATGATTGTTGAGTGGTGATAATAGTCCCAGATCTCTACTTGGTCCTCTCTGACACTACCCCAGTGGTGGGTGTGGGGCATTCCTCATTTAAGCTTGGAGAGTTTTTAAAGTCTATGATGCCCACTTTGTTACTGAGTCCAGGCTTGTACTGCTTGCTGCACAACAAGCCAATAAATCTAGAGACAATGTTTTGGGGCAAGGACTAGCAACTTTTATTCAGAAAGCCAGCAAACCAAGAAGATGCCAGACTAGTGCATCAAAGACCCATCTTATCCAGGTTAGAATTCAGACTTCTTTTATACTAAAAAGGAAGGGGTGTGGCTAGTTGTTTCAGACTTCTTAGTGCCAGAGAGACCCAGGAGAGGACGTGATAATCCTTTGTTCTTGCAGCTGTCCAGGTAGTTCTGTTCACTGTGTTCCTATAAAGCCCCAACAAGACAAACGTTATTTTCTGTTCTGGAACTTTTTATCTCTATGTGAATGAAAAGTGTTATAGCTCTAAGAGTCAAGCCTGGGAGGCAGAGCCCTGAGAATGAGCTATTATGTATATTTCAGGCTATAGGCAACATTCTTTAACTGACTGATGAAAACAAGGTGCAGAGCCAGCATGACTAAGCAAGAACGCCCAAAGGTTAGAGCTTCAGTACGGAGTCAGGTTTGTTCTTCTCTGTTACAACTTGGCCTTTGTAGCTGGATAGGTGGGTGAGAGTGGGGACACAAATTTCTCTGTGATATTTGGCAGGAATAGAATCCACAGGTTGTCTACCTTTCTAGGCTTTACTTTCATGGCCCTGTAGCTAGAGAAAGTGGAATATTATCAGTGAGGGGGGGTGGGAGAAAGTGGTGGTGGTGAGGGATAAGAGGGGGGATGATGGGGGCCAGAGGGAAGTCTGCACTTGTTAGCACTTCTAGGTTGCTGGCTACTTTAGTTCCACGTCAAACCCCAAGGAATCCTTACCATGATGATGTTCCTTGGGTCCTGAGGTCCCTAACCTTTTTCTTTCCACCTCTAAGATTTTTTGATGTTTGTCCTAAGATTTTAGTTTTACTTAATGTGAGGGACAGGGAAAAGTATGTCTACTTCATGTCCCCTGAGCAGAAGTTCAGTTTCATACTTTTTGTGACTTTTTTGGAAAAGCATAATTCCTCAATACCCGAATGCCGAAAATTAGACTTTTTCATATTATGGCTTGGAGTCCTAAAAAGCCATATAATTGCGCCCTCAAACAATTCTATCAGATACAGCCACCATGAGGAACCCCCGATTGTCAAACAGACACCCCATATCCTCACACTTGTGCATTGCTGCTAGGAGCTGGCCACAGTCTTCACCACTCCTACCACCTGTTGTAAGAGGGTCAATGTCCATCGAGTGTGACCTCAGTATGTTCCAAAGCTTTCAATCATTAGTATCTCTGAGTACTGTTGAGCTCCCTAGAAATGTAAGAACAGCTTCTCTCCTAATTATGCCTTGTTTTTACATTTGGACCCCAACACAATTCCATTTATTCACCAGCCAGCCTCCACCCCCTTCACTCCCCATAAGCTGAAAACCACTCAAGGTAACAAGTGAGAGCCATTTCCCATTTTACTCCTCCCACCCTGCTCCCAACCAAAACTCCTCCATCCTCTCTTAGATAGAAAAATGCTTTATGTATATACACAGGCACAAATAGCTAAAGAGAGTGATTTCATTCCTTACATTATCTCTACTCACTCCTGTCCTAAGCCAGTCCAAATACTACCAAACATTTTGCTAGCATATGAAATGCAGTAGGGGATTTTAAAAAGTATGTGACAATATTTATGACATCAAAGACCTAATAATCTAGTTTGGAGGACAAAATTCATACTTCCAAAGAAAGTCTAAATAAAAATAATTGAACTAGTATTAATATGCCAGGTGTGAGGGTCTGAAAAGAATCCTCATTATTTTTTTTCTCTTAATTTTCAATGAAAAATCTAAAAATATGAGAAACCTGACCCCAGGAAATTTAAGCGGCTTGTCCAATGTTATTTGACTAGTAAATAATGACTCTGAGACTAAAACCTGGGTGTCTCTGCTCTGAGCATGAGACCATGTTAAGACACTTCTAATGAGATCAGTAAGTATTTTAGCTCATACAAATAAAAATCATCTGAAGATTAGAATAGAGACCAGTGACAGGAGGAAAAGTTAGCAAAGTGACTGCTGCAACAAATTTTAACTACAAAAATAAGCAGCCTCTAGAAACCTCCACAGATAAGATTAGAGCTGTTCATTTTACAGTGGCATATATTTTTTTTAAAAAAAGAAGGACAAAAGATCTATGTCTTCTAACAATCTAACAAGATAAAATTCTGTTTATTCTTGCTGTAATGCCTAAAGCTTTTACTGTCTGGTAGTTCCTGATTCAATAATTAGTAAGCAGTAAATAAGAGAGATTTAAAGTTGCCTAATAAAAATTGCCTTATAGCAGGCACTAAAAGTATCAAGAAGCTGTAACTAGTCAAAATGGTTTTTAAATAGTAGTCTATAAGCAAAAGCATTTGATGGGTGAAAAAAAATACATGAAAAACATTTTAAAGGCAGGGACTCATAAATTTTATTACTATATTTCCTTTGCTTAGAACAATGTATGGCACATAGTAGGAACTCATTAGATATTTGTTAAATTAATTCTAGGATATTATTTCTGTTATTAGCAACAAAACTCTTTTGGGAACTCACATAATGTCACTTGATGTTGCTGCAGGGCAATTTTCCTGAGCCAAAAACTAACGTCTGAGCCCCTGATTACAACCCTTTTGTCCAAGCAAACAACAGGGTATAAAACTTATTAGCAACACTGACAAATAGGGTTTTATCATTTACTGGAAGAAGCTGCCCTCAGTTAATCAAAGCCAAGTTCCCATATCCGTGTAAGTTCCAATCCCAGTTGTATCACTTGTTCACTGAATAACTCTAATCTTCAGGGCTTTTTAATCTGAGGAATAAGAATTTTATCTCTTAAGGTACTTGTGATGATTTTTTTTAAGATAGAAAAAAAGAGCTACATTATAGATCTCCTGACACATAGTATGCCCACAATACTTGCAAAATATTTAAATCAGATGCTGAAAATTCACCCCTTTTCTATGATGCTTACCAAGAGATTTATCAGTTAACCCAGAGTAATTTTATTAAATTCTAATAGCTGAGAAACAGATGTAGGGTTATTTCCATGGACAATTTATACCTATGTAACTCTAACTTCCTCCATGTCTGCTAAATCCTGTAGCCTTTGATAGTCAGTACATGGGACAAATATCACCCTCCTAGTTATCCAAAGCTTACAGGTAAAAATTTCCAAAATATGTAAGCTATAGCAGCTTAGTAAACAATCAATATTATCACCTATTGTGTAGCTAACAACATGAAAACATGCTTCGTATCTTCCACTAAAGCTCAAATATGATCACTCTGGAAAACAATGTCTCAGGGCTGGTTTATTCTGAGCTCCAGATAAATATAGCTAGAGAAGAAATGTTGTCAGTGTGGTCAGCACTGAATCTGGATGACTGGAGCTAAAAAGAAAGAAAAAAGAAAAAAAGAAAATAAAGAAAAATTATCACTGGATCACCTTGAGTCTCCCATCATAGAGAAGGAACTAGATAAGACTTAAGTGAGATGCCTTCAGTCTTCTTTCACTGGGATCTAGTTCTTTACCCTTATTTTCAGCATCCTTTATGTATATGAAATTGTGCAGTTACTTAAGGGTGCCCCCAAACAACAGCTGATAGATGAGTTCTAAGGGCCTCCATGCTGATATCCTTAGTTCTGTGTATCTCTGAATGGTAGGTGACGTGAATATCATAACAATGGCTAATATTTCTTTGCTATGTGCTAGTCATTATGCTAAGCACTTTCCTTTAATCTTCTTTAATAACCCAAGGACAAAGGTACTACTAATACTCCTATTTTATTAATGAGGAAACCAAGGCATAGAGAAATTTTATCACTTTTCTAAGGTTCACAGTGAGCACGTGCAGAGGTGAGACATGAACCTAGGCTGTCAGCTCGCAAAGTCCACACTCTTAACCAACTCCTGCCAACCAGGACATCGTTTAGAGAATTAATGAGGCAGGCTTAGAGGTCAGATAAATTCAAGGAATTATTGAGCCCAACTTCTGGAATATGCGATGGCATAATCTTCTTATTGATGATCTTTAAAACAAAGGGAAAGGGGAAGTCAAAGAGACGAATCAGAATGATTTTCTTCATGTGATTTAATAAAAGGTTCTTTCCTAACTTCCCCCCTATATGCTTTCTGAGCACAAAAACAAAAGTAGGATGAAATGGGGAAGAAAGCATTGAGCCAGGGGAATGTGTTTTCCAAGCATAAAGTGCACCCAACCTCATCCCTCAAGTCACCCACAATCATGAGCAGTTTAAAAATAAAAAACATATATACTGGTGGTGCAGTGGTTGAGAGTCCGCCTGCCGATGCAGGGGACACGGATTCGTGCCCCGGTCGGGGAAGATCCTACATGCTGCTGAGCAGCTGGGCCCGTGAGCCATGGCCACTGAGCCTGCGTGTCTGGAGCCTGTGCTCTGCAACAGGAGAGGCCACAACACTAAGAGGCCCGCGTACCGCAAAAACAAAACAAAAACAAAACGAACAAACAAACATATATATACATGTATATTATATATATTATCTTTCACTTTTGTGCATTTTGTTTTTCAGGCTTATTAAAAATAGCACTCATTAACACCAAATAGGAATTTATATCTATTGTACATAAATTAGCATATCAATTTCAACAATCTTCACTCTGTGGCGATGAAGTAAAGTTAAAAAGAAAAATCAGACCAGCTTTAGTCATTCTATTCCTTCCCTCTTAAACGTTTTCATTTTATTTCTTGTCTTCTCTAACCCCGCTCCCAGCTGCCAACCCCAAGCTGTAGGAGTGTCAAACCTCAAGCATAGAGTGGTATTTATCCAGAGGCTGCCTGCTATAGCTGAACAGGACTGCAACCAGTCACCCATTCCAGGTTCAGGGAAACCCATGCAAAGACCCCCACTCCTGTTGCAGTCGTGCTTGTGCGCTCTCTCTGCAATGTACCCTCTGAATGCTCTCAGGGCACACATTTCAGTAATGTTCATACGAACGTCCCAGATGCCAGGGTCCTGCATTTTTCATGTTTTTATAAAATATTTTTGCTGTGTCTTCACTGAAAGTCCCAATTCTATTCTAGATGCAGTATCAGTATGTGTTCAAGTGGGAATTCTGTCAGTTCTGGGTCTAATTTGTTAATGGATCCCTTCCACAGTAAATAAGGGGAAAAGGAATTGGCCAGGAAACAAACTATTTACTTATAGTTGTGGAAATTAGTCAAAAGACTGAGTGATGAGACTGATACAAATTAGAGGCTACTTATATTGAACATTTAGCTTTGCATACTAAATAAAATCCTACCTTGAAAAGCCTGAAAATGGGGAAAAGATGGAATGGAATGGTACTGTATCTTGCGGTTTTAATTAAGTGTTTAAAAAGGCTTAGGTCCAGGGGCTTCCCTGGTGGCGCAGTGGTTGGGAGTCCGCCTGCCGATGCGGGGGACGCGGGTTCGTGCCCCGGTCCGGGAGGATCCCATATGCCGTGGAGCGGCTGGGCCCGTGAGCCATGGCCGCTGGGAATGCGCGTCAGGAGCCTGTGCTCCGCAGCGGGAGAGGCCGCAGCGGTGAGAGGCCCGCGTACAGCAAAAAAAAAAAAAAAGGCTTAGGTCCACTGTTGATTTCTTTAATGTTAAAACTTTTACAATCATTACATTTCCATAAGGAAGACAGTCATTTGTTTATTCATTTATTCATCAAGAATGAACTAATAAGCAACAACTAGGGAAAGTCAGAGTATTAAATGCTGTGGGTGCTACATAACTGTCTAAGACAGGGATGCTATTCCCAAGAGATGTGTGATATATAAGGGAGACATACAGTCAGTCCTCCTCTTTGCATGGACCACAGTAGTACTGGTTAAAGGTAAATTCAAGAGCATCTAGTCCAGTGTTTCTCAAACATTAAGATACATACGAATCACTTGAGGAGCTATTTCTAATGCAGCAGACCTCAGATTGTACCTGAGATTCTGTATCTCTAACAAGTACCCAAGTGATGCAGAAGCTGGTGGTTCATGGACCACACTTTAAGAAGCAGAGTTAGACAACAATCCCTGCATATAATACCAAGGTATTTAGTTCAATGCAGCTGGAGTCAATGTGCATTAATCCTTTATATACCAATAAATATTACTCTAAAAGAACAACCTCATAATATCTTTACAATATAATATTCCTCAGAGAAGCATCATATCCACATCTGTGACTCACCAGCTATTTTGCCTTTGTAAGCTATTTACCTATAAGCCTGTTTATCCGTCTAAAAGATGGGAGCAATAATGCCTAACTAAAAGCTGTGGAGAGGGTGAAAGAGATGATGCTAGTATAGTGCCTAGTACATAAAAGTTGGCACCCATAATAAGGAGCTTTTTTTTTACCATTATTACGAATTGAGGAAAATAAGTATTTCTTTTCAAATTTTAATAATTAAAATTTATCTTTTCTAATCATAAAAGGCAATATCATTAAGAAAAGTAAACTTCAGTAGGCATTTGAGAGTTGAGTCATTTTTAGAGCATTGGTGAAGGACATGTTCCAGCAAAAGCACTCGGTCAGAGGCTCCCATCAGTAATTAAGGACTGCTTGCCATCAGCAGTGTGAATCTGCATTACGTAAGACATACTGACTTCTGGAGGAGGTCAACCCCAATCTCTCCCCTGCTAATAAGAAACTGGGAGGCACGAAACAACCCCAGATGGTACATGTTTGTAGTAGTGAATGAGGTATTTTAATGGTGTGAGTTAAGTTTTACTTTCCGTTTTGAATGAGAGACTCACTGCCCACGACATTTTCATTGTAAACTAGATTGCCCCATTAGGTCTTAAACTATTTTATGTTAAACATAAAGTTTTGTAAACTTGTATGGGTGATATTATTCATCCCCTGAAGCACAAGGGGATATAAAAATATTTCATAATGAGCCATGAATATATAACATAACCCCAGACGTTTAATAATACTAACACATATTTTATTTCACCAAATGATTCCTTCTTCCACCTGCATGAAGCCATTTTCAATACAGAAGATTCAAAGTCTTCAAAAACATCAAGAGTTATTTTCCTGAAATTCTAAGTGAAAATAACCAAACAGGAAGTGGGATGAGATTATTTAACATTCTTTTGAAAGAATATTCTGGATGGATAGGTAAGTCATTTACCTAAATCTCTTTTCTTTGAATACCTGAAAAGTTACATTACTTTGAGATGACTTATTTAATGAGATTCAGTCTCCATCTCCCAAGATGGAGACTGAATCTCTAATTTTAAAATTCTCATCTTTTATTTGGTAGAACATTTTCTTACAACTGAAGACTTGGGGAAAGAAAGTCAGCTGGAACATTTTTAGAGCCTTTACCAGAGACTGTGAAAATAAGACACACCTTCAGATACACTGAGTCACTAGTACTCCATACCAAGGAAGGGGAATTAGTTTCTAGCATCTAAACATGGTTGTTTAAACTTGGGCAAGTTAATGAGTCCCTAGACCTCTCTTTCCTTGTCTGCCAAGAGTTTTTCAAAATTTGTTTGAGGATCACCTATATGCAATACTACCTGGTGAGCTTCTTAAAAATTCATATTCCTGAATCACACCAACTCCACTGAATCAGGTTCCAAGGATTTCATTTTTCTTGACAAGTTTCCCAGGTGATTCTCATGTTCACCTGAGAAAGTATGAGAACTACTGGACTAGTTTAGTTCCAAGGTCTTCCAACTTCAGTATTCTTTGCTCTGGAACACACACCCAATATGAACTACAACTCTTGATAAATCCCACCCCCAGCCCACTCCACCGTTTCCCTATGATCTTGTATTTCAGTCTTCATTTAAGACTTGAGTTCTGTCATCCATTTGACAACTATCAATTGTGTACCTACAACATACAATCTCCTCTTCATCTCTATCCTAATTGAAATAGAGTATGTGAAGGACATTAGGGGAAGCATATGGAAGAGAGTATAGGCAACTAGCAAGAGACTAGAAACTGACTAAGATTAATCTTGAATTTATAATCAAATAAATCATACCTATATTAAATTATGAGAGTTAAACAAGAAGCCAAAAGCAAACTGTATCAAAGTGTGTCTAATATGATTTATTTTTGTAACATAAAATCAAAAAGGCTATTTAGGGAGATGTATATGTGTGCCATGTCTATATAGAAGCACTGATGATTTTTATATAACATATAAGCATGAGAATAAAAGGAAGTAACTACTTTTCCTGAAAGGCTGGGAGATAGGGATGATTTGTTAGAAAGAAACAGGGAGAAAGAAGCAAGAAAAAAAAGAATAGGTTAGATATAGCAGTTATGCATTTATAGAAAATTATAAATCTATGTATGTATATATATAAATACACTTTTTTTTTTTTTTGGTTGCACTGGGTCTTAGTTGCTGCAGGCGGGCTCCTTAGTTGCAACATGCACGTGAGATCTAGTTCCCTGACCAGGGATTGAACCCAGGCCCCCTGCACTGGGAGCACAGAGTCTTAACCACTGTGCTGCCAGGGAATTCCCATAAATACACTTTTAAAGTAAAACAGAATAAATTTGAATACTGAACAACTAATTAATCCAAAGGTTATGCAAATAACAAGTCATACATGTTTAAAATATATCACATAAAACTGGCCATCTGCACCGTTTTTCTGAATACTACAGCTCTATTCTAATTAGACATTTTCTAATTTAAAACCTAGAAATCAGGAGTTCTTTATAAAGAAGGAACTTTGGCTCTGTTCAAGGCAGAGTATCAGTATCAAAGCTTTGATATGGATTGGACTAACGTGGCCAAAAATTATTTGCACAATTCTAAGCAGTCCCTGTTGTCACTCTGGTCTTCATGCAATGATTTGCAAGATGAAGAGATAGAGCTAGATTTTTTAAATTTTTTCATGATTGCTCTGCTGCCTTCAAATTCTGCCTCGGTAGGAATGTAAGTTTATTTTTCCCTTTCATCAAGTTTTGAGATAAAAAAAACTGCTTTGTAAAAAACGTTTAAAGTAATTTAGTTATCTCTAAAGGGAGAGCCACTACAAATACCATAAGCTATTCAGGAGACAATGAAAAGATAAAATCCTTTCTTGCTAGGGAGAGGTGGGAGTGTAAGGGGATACTAAAGATTTTTCTCTAAGAATCAGGCAAAGAAAGAAAGAGAGGGAGAAGGAAGAAAAGGACGAGAAGAAAAGGGAGGGGTGGGGAGGGGAAAAAAAAGAGAAAAGGAAGAAAAGCTAAGCATCTGCAGTGTAAGAAGGGGTCTTTTCAACCAAGCAGGTATATGCCAGTTGAGTGTAGCCTGCAAGAAAAGGAAACTATCCCAGAAAAAGTAGCAGTCTTACATTCTTATCCTAGCCAAGATGTGGGTAATAATGCTATCTGTAAGGGAGATGATGAAATATGAGGCAAAGAAAATGAGTTCATGAATGTGAGAGCGAGAGAGAGAGAGAGAGAGAGAGAGAGAGAGAGAGAGAGAGAGAGAGCGCTCATTCGATATCTCAGAACGGCCTAAAGCTTTCTTTGAGCCAAGTTTAATTTCCTTTGTCAAGTTCAATTTGCAGATCTTACAGGACATCACCCATGGGTGCATGTATTCCTCCCAGTATATATTGTACTATTCTGTCCATCTGCAGCTCAGCAGGGTGAACATATGAAGTAATTTACCTAAAGGCTCAAATTCCTTGCTGTAATGTTGGAATTTTCAAGTCTGAGCAAGTCTGCAGAAGATATCATCAGTCAGTTTTCTGCTTAATAAAAAGCAATGATTTTCTTCACCTTGCAGTGTCTTTATTTCCCAGTTCCCAAAATAGAAGTCATTCATCTCAGATTCAAAGTAGAGACACAAAGATGTGAAGTGACATACTCAAGGTCCCATATCTGTTTACTAGCTGTGTCCAGAAGGACTCTTTCAGTTTCAAGTGACAGCATACCCAAAACAAACTAGCTTAAGCAAAAGGAAGAGTTACTGGTTCAAGTTTAAGAGCAAGACCAACTTCAGGCTTAACTTGATGCCACGTCTCAAAAAATTTCACCAGGACCTAATTTTCTCCTAGGTTCTTGATCCCCATCTTCTCAGTTGGCTCCGTTCTCAGCTGTCAATAGATCCAGATCCTATTTTCTTGGATTGAAATCCACTGGGAAGTAGCATCTGCTTCTGCATCAAAATTACCAGCAAAAAAATTCATTGTGGGGACTTCCCTGGTGGCACAGTGGTTAAGAATCCACCTGCCAATGCAGGGGACATGGGTTCAATCCCTAGTCCACGGAGATCCCACATGCCGCAGAGCAACTAAGCCCGTGCGCCACAACTACTGAAGCCTGCGCTCTAGAGCCTGCAAGCCACAACTACTGAAGCCCATGCACCTAGAGCCCATGCTCCGCAATAAGCGAAGCCACCACTATGAGAAGCCCACACACCGCAACGAAGCGTAGCCCCCCCGCGCCGCAACTAGAGAAAGCCCACGCATAGTAACGAAGACCCAACGCAGCCAAAAAAAAAAAAAAAAAAATCATTGTGTCTTGATGACTCTGGAGCCAGAACTATTGCGTGACTCGATCACGTGCCTAAGTCTAAGGTAAGAGTCGTACTCTGCAGGTAGCACATGGACTAAGACCAGAGTAGGCAGAGTCTCAAATAGCAAAGGCTGTTAACAGAAGGAAGGAAAATAGATGACAGCAAGGTCCACAAGTATCTGCCATGCCAGTACAGCCTGAAACAGAAGTCAAGTCTTCTGTCTCTACCTGAACACACTTTTTTTTCATTCTGTGCTTGGCTGTGGTCTTAACAACTGATAGAGAGGTTAATGGAGAGGTTAATGACATGGTGATCCCCAGGGTTTAAATGAAAATAAATGTTTGGTGATAATCCAAGAAACAAAAAACGTTCATGCAGTGTCAAAGTTGTAAAAGTCAAGCACATTGTCATCTTCATGACCTTGGGTTTGGCAATGTATTCTCAGATATGACACAAAACCATGAATAATAAAGGGAAAAAATAAATTAGACTTCATCAAAATTTAAAATTTTGGTAGTTCTATTTTTAGTTTTTTAAGGAACCTCCATAGTGGCTGTATCAATTTACATTCCCACCAACAGTGAAAGAGGGTTCCCTTTTCTCCACACCCTCTCCAGCATTTATTGTTTGTAGATTTTTTGATGATGGCCATTCTGACCATACAACCCAGCAATCCCACTACTGGGCATATACCCTAAGAAAACCGTAACTCAAAAACAGTCATGTACCACAATGTTCATTGCAGCACTATTTACAATAGCCAGGACATGGAAGCAACCTAAGTGTCCATCAACAGATGAATGGATAAAGAAGATGTGGCACATATATACAATGGAATATTACTCAGCCATAAAAAGAAACGAAATTGAGTTATTTGTAGTGAGGTGGATGGACCTAGAGTCTGTCATACAGAGTGAAGTAAGTCAGAAAGAGAAAAACAAATACCGTATGCTAACACATATATATGGAATCTAAAAAAAGAAAAAAAAAAGAGGTTCTGAAAAACCTAGGGGCAGGATATGTAGAGAATGGACTTGAGGACATGGGGAGAGGGAAGGGTAAGCTGGGATGAAGTGAGAGAGTGGCATGGACATATATACACTACCAAATGTAAAAGAGATAGTTAGTGGGAAGCAGCCACATAACACAGGGAGATCAGCTCAGTGCTTTGTGACGACCTGGAGGGGTGGGATAGGGAGGGTGGCAGGGAGACACAAGAGGGAGGAGATATGTGGATATATGTATATGTATAGCTGATTCACTTTGTTATACAGCAGAAACTAACATACCATTGTAAAGCAATTATACTCCAATAAAGATGTTAAAAAAGTTTTAAATTTTGTGTATCAAAGGACACTATCAACAGAGTGAAAAGGCAGCTCACATTATGGGAGAAAATATAAGCATTTAATATTCAGAAAATATAGAGGATTCCTACAACTCAATTAAACAACAAAAACTTGAACACATTATGGATGAAACTTGAACACATTATGCTTTATCAAGTAAGTCAGATGCCAAAGGACAGATATTGCATGATTCCACTTGTATGGAATGTCTAAATAGGTAAATAGGTAAATTTATAGTGATAGAAAGTAAGTTAGAGGTTATCAGGGGCTGGGGGTAGGGGGGATAGGAAATTATTGTTTAATGGGTACAGAGATTCCATTTAGGGTGGTGGAAAAGTCTTATAAATAGATAGTCTATAACAAAAGACAAAAAAAGGACATTATATAGTGATAAAGGGATCACTACAAGAAGAGGATATAACACTTATTAGCATACATGCACCTAATAGAGGAGCACCTAAAAATATAAAGCAAATATCAACAGACATAAAGGGAGAAATTGACAATAATACAATGACAGTAGGAGAGTTCAACACACCACTTTCATCAATGGGCAGATCATCCAGACAGAAAATCAATAAGGAGACAGTAGTCTCAACACATCTGACCAGGGGACTTAATAGATATTTACAGGACGTTCCATCCAAAAATAGCAAAATACTGGGGGAGGGATGGATTGGGAGTTTGGGGTTAACAGATGCAAACTACTATACATAGAATGGATAAACAACAAGGTCCTACTGTATAGCACAGGGAACTATATTCAATATCCTGTGATAAGCCATAATGGAAAAGGATATGAAAAAGAATGTATATATAACTGAATCACTTTGCTGTACAGCAGAAATTAACACAATTTGTAAATCAAGTATACTTCAATGAAATAAATTTTAAAAACACAAAAATAGCAAAATGCACACTCTATTCAAGTGCACGTGGAATATTTTTGAGGATAGGTCACATGCTAGGTCACAAAACAAGTCTCAAAAAATAAGAGAATGGAAATTATATCAAGCATTTTTTATGACCACAATGGTATGAAACCAGAAATCAATTATAGGGAGAAAAATGGGAAAAACACCATGTGGAGACTAAACAACACGTTACTAAAAACCAGTGGGTCGATGAGGAAATCAGAAAATACCTCAAGACAATGAAAGTAAAAACACAACTTTTCAAACCCTCTGGGATGCAGCCAGTACAGTTTTAAGAGGGAAGTTTATAGCAAAACAAGCCTATCTCAGGATACAAGAAAAATCTCAAATAAATAACCTAAAATACCATCAAAAGGAACTAGGAAAAAAAAAAGAACAAAGCCCTAAGTCAGCATAAGTAAGGAAATAATAAAATCAGAAAGGAACTAAAATAGAAGCCAAAAAAAATTAGAAAAGATCAATGATGCCAAGAGCTGGTTTTTTGAAAAGTAAACAAAATTGACAAGCCTTTAGCCAAGCTCATCAGGAAAAAAAGATGGAGGACACAAATAAACAAAATAAGAAATGAAAGGGAAGAAATACCAACCAACATCACAGAAATTCAAAAAATCATGAGAATATTATGAAGAGTTATATGCCAACAAATTGGAAAACCTAGAATGGACAAATTTCTAGAAACATACAACCTTCCAAGACTGAATCAGGAAGAAATGGACAATTTGAACAGACAATCAAAATAATTGAATTGAGTTTGTTAAAAAAAATAAAAAAACTCTCAGTGAACAAAATCCAAGACTGGATGGCTTCACAGGAGAATTCTACCAAACATATAAAGAAGAGGTAATACCTATCATTCTCAAACTACTCCAAAAATTGAAGAGGAGGGAACACTCCCAAATTCATTCTACAAAGCCAACATTACCCTGATACCAAACAAAGAAACAACAAAAAAAGAAAATTACAGGCCAATATCTCTCATGGACATAGATGCAAAATCCTCAATAAAATATTAGCAAACTAAATTCAACAATATATAAAAAAGATCATACACCATGATCAAGTGGGATTTATTCCACGGTCACAAGGATGGTTCAATATCTGCAGTCGATCAATTTGATATACCACATTAATGAAAGGAAGATTAAAAATCACATAATCATCTCAACAGACACAGAAAAGGCATTTGACAAAATTCAATATCCATTCATGATAAAAACTCTCATCAAAGTAGGTAGAGGGAACATATCTCAACATAATAAAGGCCATTTATGAAAAATCCACAGCTAACATCATACTTAAAGGTGAAAAGCCAAAGCTTTCCCTCTACAATCAGGAAGAAGACAAAAGATGTCCACTCTCATCACTTCTACTTAACAAAATATTGAAAGTCCTAGCCACAGCAATCAGACAAGAGAAAGAAATAAAAAGCATCCAAACTGGAAGGGAAGAAGTAAAACTGTCACTATATGCAGATGACATGATAGTATATATAGAAAACCCTAAAGTCACTACCAAAAAGCTATTAGAACTAATAAATAAATTCAGTAAAGTTTCAGGACTCAAGATTAACATACAGAAATCTGTTGCTTTTTCTATACGCTAATAATCGACTATCAGGAAGAGAAAGCAAGAAAACAATCTCATTTAAAATCACATCAAAAAGTATAAAATACCTAAGGAGGTGAAAGACCTATACTCTGAAAACTATAAACTACTGAAGGAAATTGAAGATTATACCAAAAAATGGAAAGATATCCCATGTTTGTGGGTTGGAAGAACTAATATTGTTAAAATGTCCATACTATCCAAAGCAAACTACAGATTTAATGCCATCTATATCAAAAATACAATATTTTTCACAGAACTAGAACAAATTATCTAGAACCACAAAAGACCCCAAATCACCAAAGTAATCTTGAGAAAAAAGAACAGGGTTGGAGGTATCATGCTTCCTAACTTATACTATACTACAAAGCTACAGAAATCAAAACAGCATGGTACTGGCACAAAATCAGACACATAGATCAATGGAACATAATAGAGAACCCAGAAATAAATGCACACACTTATGGTCAATTAATCTATGAGGGGGAAATATACAGTAGGGAAAAGACAGTCCCTTCAATAAGTGGTGCTGGGAAAACTGGACAGCTACACATAAAAGAATGAAATTAGAACACGTTCTCACACCACACACAAAACCTCAAAATGGATTAAAGACCTAAATGTAAGACCTGAAACCATAACACTCCTAGAAGAAAACAGAACCCTCTGATATAAACTGTAGCAATATGTTCTTGGATCTGGTTTCCTAAGGCAAAGGAAACAAAAGTAAAAAATAAACAAATGGGACAGAATTCAACTTAAAAGCTTTTGCACAACGAAAGGAATCAATGACAGAACAAAAATACAACCTACTGAATGGGAGAAAATATTTGCAAATGATATGGCCAATAAGAGGTTAATATCCAACATATACAAACAGCTCAGACAACTCAATATCAAAAAATAGCCCTATTAAAAAAAATGGGCAGGGCTTCCCTGGTGGCGCAGTGGTTGAGAGTCCGCCTGCCGATGCAGGGGACACAGGTTCGTGCCCCGGCCTGGGAAGATCCCACATGCCGCAGAGCGGCTGGGCCCGTGAGCCATGGCCGCTGAGCCTGCGCGTCCAGAGCCTGTGCTCCGCAACGGGAGAGGCCACAACAGTGAGAGGCCTGTGTACCGCAAAAAAAAAAAAAGGGCAGAAGACCTGAATAGACATTTTTCCAAAGGAGATATACAGAGTACCAACAGGCACATGAAAAGATGCTCAATGTCACTAATCATCAGAGGAACGCAAATCAAAACAAGATATCACCTCACACCTGTCAGAATGGCTATCATTAAAAAGCCTACAAAGAGCAATGTTGGTGAGGATGTGGAGAAAACAGAACCCTAGTACACTCTTAGTGGGAATGTAAATTGGTGCAGCCACTGTGGAAAACAATATGGAGGTTCTTCGAAAAACTAAAGCTAGAACTACCACATGATTCAGCAATTCCACTCCTAGGTAGATATCTGAAGAAAACAAAAACACTAATTCAAAAAGATACATGCACTCCAATGTTCACAGCAGCATTATTTACAATAGGCAAGATACAAAAGCGACCTAAGTGTCCATCAACACATGAATGAAAAATATGTGGTACACACACACACACACACACACACAGGAATATTACTCAGCCATAAAAAAAGAAAGAATGGAATTTTGCCATTTACAAAATTGTGGATGGACCTAGAGTGTGTTACACTTAATGAAATGAAATAGAAAAAGACAAATACAGTATGATATCACTTATATGTGGAATCTAAAAAATAAAACAATTTAGTGAATATTACAAAAGAGAAAGACTCACAGATATAGTGAACAAACTAGTGGTTAACAGTGGAGAGAGGGAAGGGGAAAAGGTACAGGATTGGAGTAGAGAATTAGGTACAAACTACAATATATAAAATAAATAAGCAGCAAGGATATGCTGTACAGCACAGGGAAATATAGCCATTATTTTATAATAACTTTAAATGGAGTATAATCTACAAAAATAGTGAATCACTATGCTGTACACCTGAAACTAATATAATATTGTAAATCAACTGTACTACAATAAAAAGGTGAAAAAATTATGAAAATGGCAAATTTTGTTATATATGTTTTATCACAATAAAATAAAAACAAGAACAAAGTCGAGCATATTTTCAACTTTCATATTTGTAGCTAGCAACTCCCTCTCAGGTTTCATCAGTTCCCAACTGGTGCACTTGGTCAGCCAGCTGCAAATGAGGCTCAGAATTTTGTTTTTACATGAGTACATGGAAAACCAAAAAATTGGGCCAAATTAGTAAGTAAGAAGCAGAGAGTGGGTATCCGGTAGGAAACCAGTAGCATCCAACGTTTCTGTTCATTTTTTTCTCTTCTCTTTCCTCTCAAGCATCCAAAACTCCATCAGCGTGGTAGCAATCACTATTTCCCATTCATGAGGCAATATAGATACCACATATCTAGAGACTGTCAGTGACATATTCGGCAAAATTGCAACTATCATTTTTGTTGGATATTGAAACCAGCTGAGCCCAAGATTTACTAACTTTAATGAGAAATTCCTGTCCCTTTCTGATATAGAGCCAAAAAAAACCCCACTCATCCAATGGATATATTCTGTATTGTGCAGCTACACATCTGTAATTCCCTACTTTGCATTCATTTATCCTGAGAGTTTTTAACCTGGATTTTTTTTATTGATCTATTGACTCATTCACTCCTTCAACCATCATAATGCAGCTACCTGTGTGTGCAAGACACACAAGGTGATGGAAGTACTGGGTTGGCCAAAAAGTTCATAAGATGTTATGGAAAAACCCGAACCCGAACGAGTCTTTTGGCCAAACCCGTATCAATCAGAAAAAGTATCCACCTTTAAGGAGCCTCCAATCATGCCGGAAAAGTGAGAGAGGCTGTCAAATAACTATGAAGACCTAACAACTCCTCTGACTCCATATCTCCACCGCCACGGAGGGGTCACCCAACTTACACTTTCCAACACAGACTCCTTCAGGGCTGAGCTGCTCCATCTCAAATCTCTGTGTCCCATGGGATTCAATCTGACCTTGTGTGCAATTCTTGACAAAAGCTTCAGCTTCGGCTGTACCCATGCTTTTCCACTAACTAGTACTTCCCAACCCCCAAAGGCCTAACCCTAAAATAAACTCATTCATTCATTTACTATATACTATATACATTTACTATATACTATATACGTATTTGTTTCAAATATTAATATTTTATTAAGCCAGGCCCTACAATAGGTCTAGGGATACTATAATGAACAAAAGCAGCCATAGCCACTGTCCTCATGGAGCTTAGTCTTCAGGAAGGAGGAGGCACACAGCAGTCACACATTCTCCCAAATGTAACATCCCTGTGGCAGAGTGGTCCTGGCCCTGGGGGAATCTGTAGTGAGGGGGTGTGGGTCCAGGCTCTGTTAACTGCAATCAGGTCTATTTGATGCTAAAGGCTAAATCCACACGTTCATGTTATCAACAGATATACTGGAGGCAACTTTAATGGCATTAACCATCTATTAAGTGCTTACTGTATGCTTAGTTTCCTTGATTTCCATCTGCCTCTAGGCATCTGGCATTCCCTGATTCTGAGTATTTCTGTGTGGTGAAACTATCCCCAGAATGACTGACTGTTAGATTTTCCCTGCCTGATTTTCTTCTCATCACATGAAGCATAGCCGAAGCCACAGAAGTATCCCGTCCTAATAAACCTGACCAGTTTCCAGACCCAAATGTTTCTGATGTGGCTATCTCAATTACATCCCAAGCTCCTTATCTACTGTAGGGATTCTGATTTTTTTCCCAAATATACACAACTTATGATTTGTTTCTTCATGTCAAAGATTCTGGGGGCATTCCCCTAGCTTGTCAACCCTGAAGTTTGATCTCTTAAAATTGACAGATTCAAGTTCAGCTCTGGTTTGTTAATACCTAATTTTCCAAGTAGCATAATGTACCACTGCACCTGAAATGAGATTCAGATAGGTGGACAATCTCCTGCCAGAGAAGGCTGGGTGGGAGAGGCATAGGTATCTGCTTTCAACTCCAACTCCAGGGCCTGGATCTGATCTCCATAAAGAAAGGACTTCAGGCATTGCAGAAGGGGCTCTTTGTGTGAGGAAACTTGTGAGGCGTGGATACAACAAAGCTACTTTAGAAAAGAGACCACACTCTCCCTATTTTTAGGTGGAACACAACTTTGCTCCAGCACAGAGAAACCTGAGAAAAAAGCCACCGGTATCCTGAAGGCCTTGATGCCCCTGCACCCCAAGCAGGAAGACATGATAACCTAGAGGACAAGAGAGACTTAGAGACCCTCCAAAGAGACCGTGGTTAGTAAGTAGCTGTGACCACAAATTCTGGGTGCCTTACCATCACCTATTCTTCCCATTCTTCCAGGCCATTAGAAGCCCAATTTGTTCAAGGGCAAGGCACTCAGTTCCAGGGGAAGAATCACAATTGGTTTAAGCCAATTCTAGTAATTTTACAGATCTTTGAAAGTGACTATTGTAGGGATGGGTGTGAGACCTAGTTCTGGCTGAAGGAAAATCTAGTAGCAGCTTCTGAAATTTTTTTCTTCCTTTTCAAATAAGAGAGGAACACACAGAGAAATGCTCCCTGTCTCTCCCTTTCTGCTTTTGTACATTTTCTATGTAAAGGAAGAAAATAGGGGTGGAAAGCAAAGAAGGGACCAAGGCTTGAGAGGGAAGGTGTAACAGCAATCTATGTGGCGCTGGATTCCTAGAGCCCCGATGATCACAGTGGTCAGGCCACTTGCCCTCTCTGTTGTAGAATCATGATTGGTAAACTGTGCCTATTAACCTCTGCCCCTTGTGGGCCAGTACATGATGAGGATAACGGAGGGTCTGAGTGAGGTCCTTTGTTCTACCACGATGGAGGCATGGTACAAATGGAAAGCATTATCATCTTGTTATCCCGTATTGCAGGAGGGGTCCACATTAACAAGTGCAGGAGGGGTCCACATTAACAAGTGGTCCACATTAACTGCCATAGCCATAAAGCAAGAAATGGTACAGAAATGAGCCATAAATTACTCCTAATTGGACTATCCAATCACATCAGAACCAAGGCTGCTCCAAATTAACAGGCAGCAAATTTAAAGCATATATAGGGATATCATTTTCTATGTAATAATTAGCCTCTAGAAACTGCTACTATGGGGCACTGCTACCTCAGAGCCCTAGACACATCTCCAGAAGAGCTACTGCAGTCACTGTGTGTAGTACAAAAGGCAAGTATAGCCTCTCCCAGAGTTTGCAACCTACTCTAATTGCTCACAGACTGTAATCAGCAGAAACTAACACACCATTGGAAAGCAATTATACTCCAATAAAGATGTAAAAAAAAAAAGAAAAGAAAAGACATCCCTTAGTGGCATATGTGCAATTGGCCTCTTACTTAATCAAGTGGTCTATAGCTGTTCCTTTATGGCTAAGTGATGCCACAGCAAGCCCTTCACTGCCCCTCCATGGTCTTGTCAATGATCTGACTGAGACAGGGTGGCTCTTCATGTATATAGTTTAGAACAACATTGAGACCAACTGAAAACTCTAGCTGCCAATGAAGGAAAGGTAATCTTGGTGGAGGACTCTACAGCCTTCTGTTTAATAACTACTTAGAGTGTCACTGTGTTTTAGGGTTTAAGCTGGACCAGAGTGGAGAAAGTGTAACACTCACAAGGCAAAGCACAACTTACAGCATAGCATGGCCAGTCATCCCTGCCAATGACAAAGGAAGCACGGAGTTTATTTTTTCCTCCACTGGCTCAGTAGCTGAAAAAGGCCTTTGCAATTGGTTTTAGCACACTTGTCATTGGATTCTCTTTTGAGATACAAGATGTTCAGTGTCTAATCCTCCTTACTTCCTTGGATTCTGGACATTGTTGCTTGGAAGATATAATTATACTCATTAGAATCTACAAGACCTAAAGCCAGCTGGAAAAGTCTCTCCTTCAAATTCTTCAAAAAATAAAAAAATTATACCACAGAAGCGAAAACATGGTAATTAAAATGACCATTATGTAGCAGGCTTCCTGTAATTATTGTTATTCATTTTGGCAACGGGGAGTTTGAGGATTTAAATTTTATTTTCCAAGCCATAAGTGGTAAAAAAAAAAAAAAGCAATTTATTTATTTTACTTTTGATCACGAGGAATTAATTTTCAGCCATTTCTTCAGACTTTATTTAAGGACTACATCATTCTACTTTTCCTGGTCATTCATTTTTTAGGGATAGTTTTCCTGTCTATTCTTTGCAGGACACACTGACAAATACTCTTCCTGCCCTGTACCAGTCATCGAACTCGATGCAGAGCCTCTTCTAGCTCCTCACATTCTCCAAATACTTTTTTTTTTTCTTTCCATCTGGAGCAGGAAAAAAATTAACTCTACAGAATTGCTTGAAACCATCTGGATAATTTTTAAATTCTCCAGTATTGACTGCCACAATCATTAGTGATTATTGCTAAACTTACATCTAAATCATTAGATGTCATCTACTCACCACTCTGTATAATAGTGTCAATCCTAGGACTGAAGGATGTAATATAACATGTGAAAATTAAAACTCGTAAAGAAAAATCGTAGGAGAGGAACTCAGAAATTTTACAAAATAGAAAGATGAAGACCAAGGAAAGGAGATTATGAAAAGCCAGAAGAAAAATCGGTGTTACTGTATGCAACTATTATAAATCAGATATGATGCTGAGCATGCTGTATGCATTAATCATGCACATAGGAACAATCCTAACAGCTATTTTTGTCTGCATTTTACAATTGAGGCAAAGAGGGGTTAAGTAACTTGCCCACATTCATTAATAGAACTGTAATCCATGTCAAATTTCTCGATTCAAAGGTCAAAACAATCATTTTTTAATTCATATTAGCATGGTATATATTTCTCCACCTCTTTGCTCTCAACTTATCTGAATTTTTGTAATTAAAGTAGGTTTCTTGGAGACCCACTTTAGTTTGATTGTCTTTTTATCCACTCTGGGAATCTCAAACTTTTAATTGGTGCATTAAACCATCCATATTTAAAGTAATTATTGATTTACTTGGATTAATACTGACCATCTTTGAAACTGTTTTCTATTTGTTGCATTTTTTTCTTTGATTCCTTTTCCCCCCTTTTTTTCTGCCTTTTCTAATTTTAATTTAGCATTTTGCATAATTCCATCATATCTCCTCTCTCATCATATAACCTATACTTCTTTTTGATGGTTACCCTAGAGTTTAAAATACATATTTTTAAATAACCGAAGCCAACCTTCAAATAACACAACACTGTTTCACATGCATTCCCATGTACCTTGTAAGACAGTATCCCCAATTCCTCCCTCCCATCCTTTGTGACACTGATGTCATTTGTTTCATGTATCCATCTGCTATAATCAACCAACACATTGTTACTATTATTGTTTTAAACAAATCATTACCTTTTGAATTAAGAATACGAAAAGTACAAATATTTATTTTACCTTCATTAATTCTTGCTCTGACGTTCTTCCTTTCTCTAAAGCAGATCCAAGTTTCTAACCTGTACTATTTTTCTTCTGTCTGAAGAACTTTTTAAAACATTTCCTGCAGAGCAGGTGTGAGGGTAGTGATTTTTGTTGGAGAAAGTCCTTATTTCTTTTTCACTTTTGAAGAATAATATTTTTAAATATGGAATTCTAGGGTGGTGGGTTTGTTTTTCTTTCAACACTGTAAGATTTCACTGCACTTTTCTTTCTTGCATGATTTCTGATGAGAAGTCTGCTACAATTTGTATCCTTTTTCCTCTAAAGGCAAGGTGATTTTCCCCCTCTGGCTTCCATGAAGCTTTTCTTTTTGTCTTTGATTTATTTGCAGTTTGAATGTGATACACCTAGATGTAGGTTTTCTCATCTTTATTTTGCTTGGTGTTCTCTGAGCTTCTTGGATTAGTGGATGGTGTCTGTCATTAATTTGGGGAAATTCTCAGCCATTATTATTTAAACCATTTCTTCTCTGTTCTCTCTTCCATCTCCTTCTAGTATTCCGATTAAGTTTATGTTACACCTTTTGGCATTGTCTCACAGGTCTTTTACATTCCTTTTTTTTTTTTCCTCTTTGCATTTCAGCTTGTGAACTTTCTATTAACCTATCTTCAATTTCACTGATTTTTATCCTCCACTGTCAAGCCTACTGATGAGGCCATCAAATCATTCTTGATCACTATTACTGTGCTTTTTAATTCTAGCATTTCCTTTTGACTCTTTCTTATAGTTTTTATCCCTCTGCTTATTATTGCCCATCTGTTTTTGCATACTATCTACTTTTACCATTAGAGCCCTTAACATATTAATCATTATTATTTTAAATTCCCCATCTAATAATTCCAGCATCTGTGGCATACCTGAGTCTGGTACAATGATTGTTTTCTCTTCAGACTCTGTATTTTTCTTGCCTGTTGGCATACCTTGTAGTTTTTTGTTGAAAGCTGGACATATAGCATCAAGTAATAGGAACTGAAGATTCAAGTCGGCTGTTAGTGTCAGGATTTATGTTAAGCTGGCCAGGAGGTGGGCTGTGTTAAATGTTTGCTGTAGCTATAAGCAACAGCGGCTTCAACTCCCTCTAGAGTCCTTGTTTTTGTCTCCCCTCTTGGCTTTGGGGCTTCTCTGTGTCCTTATAGCTATAATCCACTGTTGTGATACTGGAGTATGTGGTGTGGTATTAGGTCAGATATGAGGGAGAGGGATCGTTTTGTAGTGTTTATATTATGGCTCCATCTTTCAGCAGGCCTGTGTGTCAGGGCTGTGGCCTTCACAAGTGTTTCTGTCCCTCATCCAATGGTATAACTCTTCCCCCCTGATCTCTACTCCCTTCTCCAGCGGCAACATTCCCAATCTATTTCCTTGAACCCCTTCCTCCTGTTGACTGTATGTTCTGTTCCCCATTTAGATGAGACAGGAAGAATGAGGGTTGAAGGAAATAGGGAGAATTTACCTTATCCCTGTGCTGTGGCAAAGTCCTTTCCCCTGGAGAAAACACCCATGTTACAAGAAGTCTCAAGGCATATTTCACAATGGTTACTTCCCCTCCGCCGCACCGCCAGGGTCACCAGAATATCTTACACAAGGCTGGGCTCCAGGAGTTTCTCACTCTAAAGCTAGTCCACTTGGCCTGCAGCAATCTGTCAAAATCACCATCTAAGTGTTCCTACCAGTTTACAATTCCAGTGGCTTCTGCTCCAGGTAAGCAGATCTTGGTTGCTGTATCTCTCTGGATGCTCCTGACTCTACAGATGTCAGGGTAGTAGTTTGCCCTATAACCTCAGTTCTCTGATGGGTCCGAGCAAAGTAGATGATTTTTCAGTTTGTCCAGGTTTTTCTTGTTGTAAGGATAGGAGTGACAACTTTCAAGCTCTTTACATATTAGAGCTTAAACTGGAAGGAATTGTCCTTTTTGGATGAGGACAGTTTGGTAAGGAAATTAATAAAGAATAAATTAAAGTTTGATTCATCAGACCTAGCCAAAATCTAAAGAACTAAGGTCCTTTGAGAAATTTTATTATTCATTTTAGGTATCTAAGTTCTGTCTATAAGTAACAGAAAGCAATCAAAGTTTCCAGATTTCTTTTCCACTTTTACCCATGACTTTACCACAAACACTAGTCTATTAAATACTCTTTGGGGAAAAAAAAGATATCTGTTACCAAAAAGCTTAGGAATAAAGGCTCAGGAAAAGTCTGAGCCTGCATTAAAAGTCTCATGTTTTCTGTTATTTATGCCAAAGTTTACCAAATTCATCTGACTATGGAATCCTTTTATTCCCTTCGTATTACCTATTAGTATCTATGACAGACAGAATAGTGGCGCCCCAAAGTCCACATCCTAATCCCCAGATATTTTGACTATGTTACTTTATAGATGTGATTAAATTAAGGATACTGAGATGAGTAAATAATTCAGGATTATCTAGATAGACCCAATATAATCCCAAGGGTTCTTGAGGGAGGCAGGAAGAGTCAGAAACAGAGAGAAGGCAATGCTGCCATGGAAGCAGAGAGAGATTTGAATATGCTATGGTGAGGGCTTAAAGATGGAAGAAGAGACCACAAGCCAAGGAATGAGGGCAGCCTCTTAGAAGATGAAAAAAGGTAAGAAACAGATTCTCTTCTGGAGCCTCAGAAGGAAATAACTCTCCTAACACTTTGATTTTATTTAGCACAGTGAGACAGATTTTTAACTTCTGACTTTCAGAACTGTAAGCTAATAAATTCAGGCGGTTTTAAGCCACATATCTGTGGCAATTTGTTCTAGCAGCAAATATAATACTAATGTAATATCCTATTATGTTAGTTTTTGATGAAACAACCTCTGGGAAATGCTATGCTATAGATAAGCCATGGTGGTGGGCATCATGACAGACAAGTGAAAGAGACTCTGTCTCTGCTCTAAGTAAGCCTACACGTTAGCAGAGTAGGCAGAAATGTAAAGAGCTGATATAAGACAGAATATGAAAGAAAAAATCTACTTCATAAAGATATCAAAAAGAGATTAATTTTTACCAGGTATATTTAAGGAATTTCACAAATATTTATTCAAAACTTACTGTAAGATAGGCACAGTACCAGCCAGAGTAGCTACAGAGATGAATAAGAAATGGTTCATGCTCTTCCTTGGATAATCTCCTTTGCACAAGAGCCAAGTCAACCAAAACAAGATTGGTTACAGTCTATGTTAGAAGTGAAAAATGCCTTATTAGTTTTATATAGTTGAAAGTATCTAAATTATTGAATGAGAGAATTCAATGAAAAAATACTCATTTCTCTAGTCTAAAACATTAATTTTTTCTAGGCATATTAACAATATGAAAACAGAAGTGGCATTTTAATCTCTCATCCTATTCATAAATGCTTCAGAGGCATTATTTCATTTCATCTGCAAAATATCTGGGAATAAAAATATTGATCCTATCATTCCCACCTTAGAAATAGGGAAACTGGCACTCTATGAGTTAGCACCCCAAACATGCCACTTCTGTATCCGTAAAATGTTTATTCATAGGCAATTGACAATTGGTGAGGTTTGTGAGCACTGGTGTGGCATGATCAAAACTGTGAATGTCTTTGTCCTTTTTATCATGATTCATTAGTGATACCAAATAGAGATTAGCAGTAATAGCTCCCTTCGCCCTGAAGAGAAGTCCCTTCGCCACTTACTACAGAAAACTAAATATAGGTAGCACACAACTGCTTAGCAGTGAATAAGTCACAAAACACTGAGGCTACATAGTTTATGTTAAAACTGCTGGTATTTCCAGGTAAAGGAAAACATTTAATTTACCTACATACTCTAGTCCCCAGAAGACAAATACACATTATCATTTAGAGTGTTTCCCTGGTACATGGCAGTTACAGAGTCTGTAACTCATCTTTCCCTGGAGGTTCTAATACAAACACCAGAGCCCCTAAAACAAAATGCAGGGGGTTCAAGTCTACAGATACTTCTTAACCAATATTACTCATTTTATCCCTAAATTCTGAGTTCCTACGAAACTTTGTTTTAATCCAGATAAAAGAATAAAAGTCATTATTTTAGTAATTATTTAAGTCATAAACTTTGAGAAATGGTTATCAGAGGCAGTTAATGACCTAGCCTCTCAGCTAATGGAGGTCAACACTCTAATAAACCGCTTGTTAACTGCAGCAATTGACTGATTGCAAGAGAACTACAGCTCTTATATCTCTTTTATGAGTGATGGGGGGAAAGACACAGTTGGATGGGGACAGCATGTATAAGTACACCAAAAGGTGACTATACAGAAAATGATTGCTACTTGTCAATAAAAGGTTCCCCTTACAATAAATGAGAAGGGGAGAGGAGTCACCATGATATAAAAAAAGTACATAGTAAATAATACTATGGGAAATGTTAGTCTTGGTATAAAGTAAAAATGCCCCAAACTAAGCCTGCCTGAAGCATTCAAATGTATCCTCAGTAAAAACGGACACAATACTCTGATGGAAGTAAGTTTGGATCTGCTCAAACACTGAGCATGGAGAGAACTTTTCCTTTAGAAGGAAATGTCTTTCCAAATGCAATTAAGATACTTCTCAAAAATGTGTACTTTGAAGACTGAAAATTGGAATCATATATCCCTGACAATTAGTGAGACTTTTTTTAAAATGAGGACAGTTCGAAAGTAAGAGAGTAGGCATTGTCTTTCTAAATCAGAAAGTCAAGAATATGCAGTTTGGGTTAGGATTATATTTAATGATGTGAAGAGGGAAAAAAGTAAAAAATAAAATGACTTAAGTCAGATGGATTTTTATTCCTCACTGTATAAAAAAAGTTTAGAGTTAGTCAGTCCATGCTGGTGGATGACTTCAGCGACATGAAGTCATCAGAGGCTTGGGTTCCTTCTCAGACACCATTCCATCAACTCTAGGATGTGGTTTCTTCCTCAAAATGATGGTTGTGAGAGCTCAGTCACTAAACTGGTGTTTCAGATAGAAGCATGAAGGAAAAGTCCTGACCCTCTGGGTAGTGGTGAATTGATCTTACCCCAAGACAGTTCTGGCTTTTGCCCTCAGCTACTGGGAGGTGATCTCTTGGTCCCTGAAATCCTCCACATGATAAAATGTCTTCATTTGCCTGGAGAATTTGGCCACTGGACAGTCTAACAACATGATTTATGATGGGGTCCACACAGTATCAGGTCCAACCACCAGAGCAACTGGACACTATAAGTATATTAGCCCAACTTCCTGGAGGGGCTAGAGACTTCAGGTCAGCCAATGAGCAGTAATGTGATGGAGCCCCAGTAAAACTCTGGACACCAAGGTTTGGGTGAGCTTCTCCCAAGACTCTGTGTATTGTCACACGTTATGGCTGGGAGGCATGTTACAACATTCATAACTCCAAGAGAAGATAACAACAGGAAGCTCTGTATTTGGATCCCTACTGCGTTCTGACTTATGCATCTCTTTCCC
>NW_006798403.1:1167416-1214524 GCF_000442215.2 Lipotes vexillifer | reverse complement strand
CTTTCCCTGTATTTAACTGTAAGAATAACAGCTTTACTCTGTGGGTTTTATGAGTCCTTCAGTGAACAATCAAACCTGAAGGTGGTTTGGGAGCCCCCTGAACTTGCAATTGGTGCCAGCTATGAGTAAGTTTTGTGTGAACTGTGTACCCTCTAAACTGTATAGTTGGCTAAAACTCACACCCTCCATTTTGAGGGGCATTCCAGAAGTATCATATAACCCTTCCACTCACATTTCATTGGCTATAACCTAGACATATGGACACACCTATCTGCAAAGGAGATTGAGAAATACAGATTTTCCGTTGGGTATACTTCAACTCAATAAATCAGAGGTTCTATGACTTAGAAAGAGAAAGATAATGGACCCACACATTATGAGTCATACATTCTGTAAAAACAGACAGTAAAATATCTATAGTTGAAAAAGTTCTTTATTCCTACATACCAGATGATGAGCAAAATTGAGAATGTTAACGTTGTAAAGAAAATCAAGAATTTTCTATTTCACTGAAAGTAGTTTTCATGTCAAATTTTACTTTTTTGCCATATAATTTATATTCTTGCTTCCAAGCATGATCACTCTGCCTTTTACTTTAAGTCAAATATATTATTCTTGAAATTACCACAAAGCAGAACAAACATGGTGTCAGCTACACGAGGAGGGTGATGTGTTTGGCGTCACATAAAAGTCGAACTACTCTATCAGTTATGTAGTATTTCCATTTTATAGGTAAGGAAAATATAGCTCACACATGCTAATGACTAGCCCTCTGGGGCTTGATAGATGGGGGTGGGGGTGTCCTATGTTCTTACAAAGTACAGGCTTTCCACAGAGGTCATAAGTCACTGCTTTACCAAAGTCAAGACAGATTCCATTTTGAGTGGGTAATGGCCTCCCACTACCTTGCTGGTCTGGGCTGATGCCACTCCAAGCCCCCTTTGCTTCCCAAGGAAAGAAAGGCTGAGCCCTAAATGAACTACCAGTAAACTCTTACACTCCCTGTCTCCTTTCAGCCACCCGTTTTATTTCTGCTTTGTAAATTTCAAGCATTTGGTTGTTCTCTTTCAGACTAAGTTTCTTTACAATACAATAATGGTATTTCTGAAGTCTGCTGAGACGTCTCTGGATACCAGTCCTCTCACAGGGTCACCTCTATTGATTCACGATGGTTTGGTTTTATCTGTCCCTGGGTTTCTCCGTTAGGCACAGATATCCCTTGCATTAGCATTCTTTAAATTTCTACACAGCAACCAATGTGTAGCGAGTATAGATTTCATCCCATGAACTCGTACGTAAGAAATGTAGCTCTCTTCATATTTATATAACCAAACTTAACGGATTTTATTACGCTTCTTTTCCTCAAGATGCTGGAAACCCACCCCACCTCCTTTTCCCCAGAAAGCCTCTGAGGTTTCGGGGGTTTATATGGTTTGGGGGATGGGAGAGGCGGCAGAGGGTAGGTTTCTAGTCCTCTGTGTCATCACCTGTGCACACAGCATGCAGGGGACATCCTCACCCTGCTATGGTTTTTGGTCATCCAGCAGTGCAGATCACTGCTGATCAGCCTCATCCCAACACCACAGTCTCATCAAGTCAGCTGCTCTCTGCCAGCCACATCTGAGTCCTCCTAAATGCCCATGAGGACACTTTGCTTGCTTCTGCCCCTTGCTGAGGCTCCAAGAAACCCTGTAATGATATCCCAAGCGTGTCCACCAAGACACTAAACGTAGTCTCTTCCCCAGCATGCTGAGCAATGGGAACACCAAGGCTTTGCAGCTTCCACGGGCTCCACCTGGCAAAGCACACAGGCTTTCTCTGTTCTCAGGTCTACCAACCCTACCTGAGGGTTCTGGGGAGTTCTATTTTTTTCCCCATTTCCTCTCAGCCTCCCCTGGGGAAGAGTCCAGCAGAGACAGATTCAAAGGAACCTACCAATGCCTGTGCTTTCCTCCATTCCCTCTATCATGGGTAGTTTTTCTAGTCTCAGGATACAAAAAAGCCAGAAAAGAGTGATCACACATCTTCCTATACCCTAAGTGGCCTCACCGTCTGAACTTTCAAAATGGAAAAACCTTGACTGTTTTTCTGCCGTAAAAACCTTTTTCTGGTTTATGAGTATGTTACAGAGAGGCATAGTACAGTGGTCTTACAGTGTGGCCTTCAGACCAGTAGCATCAGAATCACCTGAGAAACTGATAGAATGCAGATTTTCAGATCTCACCCCAGACCTACTGACTCAAAAATTCTGGGGGTGGCACCTATCAATCTGTGACTCAAGGAGCCCTCCAGGTGATTCCGAGGCATGCTCAAGTTTGACAAACATAGTACAAGGTGAACCTATAGAGTCAGACTGCTTAAGTCTTGGGAGCTGCGTCGTCCTGGGAAAGTGTCTTAACATCTCTGTAAAATGGGGATGATACTTGTATCTACCTCATGTTGAGGCTTTTGTAATTTTACATGGGCTAATATAAATATAAAGTACTTTGAACAGGGCCTGGCATATAGTAGGTACTATTAAAATAGGTGCTGCTTTTATTTTTATATCTTTTAACTGAAACTCAAATTGCAGGAAGGGCTGGGGCAACAGAAAATGTCAGGGAAAGAAGCAATTTCAAATATACCAGCCCACAAAATGTAAAGGAAATAAAACTGTTTTCCTTCAATTCTTTTAAATTCATTCTATAACTCACATTTTGTATTATTTGACTCTCTCACTTTCTATTTTAATTAAAGACTGCCTTGAACCATACAAAAAAGGTTTTCTAAATCATTCAGTACTTTTACCAAAAGAATGGAACAATTGTGTGGGAACTAATTTTGATACCCCAATAAACACTGTTTCATCCACCTACAGGCTGCTGACCAGAGCACTTGTTTACTGGTTTTACACACTCAGATATTGTGTGAAAGAATCATGCTACTGGCTGAAAAATTGGAAAGTGTTTTAAAATGCATATTCTTTTTCTTCAATAGGATTTGACCTGTATTACTGTATACTGGCTGTGCTTACTGTTAAATAAATTACCTGTTGAAAGAAATTGCTCACTCAGTCACATGAGACAAATTTAATTCTTCAAGGACTCCAATGTCCCATTTAGTAATTTAGGTAATTTAGTAAGCATTAGTTATTTACTCTAGTTTCCAGAAAATACTCACCTCATTTGATTCATCAGCACACTTCTAGAGATGAGGTCAGCCACAGTTTTGGAAACTAATACCTTCCACAACTTTGTGACGCTACCACCCATATGACTAATGACCCATCTCTTATTTTACAGGGAGTGTTATCCTGGTGTCAACACTCTCTCTGAAGGTTTTCCACAAGGGAAGGGTAGCTCCATTAATGAAAATGAAAATCAAGAACAATTGATAACAGCTGGAAATCTCTGCCTTTACTACTTCCTTATGAAGAATATTCAAGAATGCATGTAACAGGCAAAATTACAGGGGTTTCCCTGGTGGTGCAGTGGTTAAGAATCCGCCTACCAGTGCAGGAGACATGGGTTCAAGCCCTGGTCCGGGAAGATCCCACATGCCGCAGAGCAACTAAGCCTGTGCACCACAACTACTGAGCCCGTGCGCCACAACTACTGAAGCCAGCGCGCCTAGAGCCCGTGCTCCACAACAAGAGAAGCCACGACAATGAGAAGCCAGCGCATGCACTGCAACGAAGAGTAGCCCTCGTTCACCACATAGAGAAAGCCTGCGCACAGCAACAAAGACCCAACGCAGCCAAAAAAAAAAAAATCAATTAATTAATTAAAAAAGACAAAATTATATAAAGGTTAGCTACATCTTCTAAATCCTCCAAACATCTGCTTCACTTTTGCTAGCTTTCCCTTGCCAAATTCACAGTGAAGAATAGTCTAGTGTCAAGCATCTTGTTGAAAACAGAAAAGTATGTTTTTAAAAAAAGATATGCTTTCCGGCTTCTCCAGTGGGACAGTGGTTAAGAATCTGCCTGCTGGGCTTCCCTGGTGGCACAGTGGTTGAGAGTCTGCCTGCCAGTGCAGGGGATACGGGTTCGAGCTCTGGTCTGGGAAGATCCCACATGCCGCAGAACAACTGGGCCCGTGAGCCACAGCTACTGAGCCTGTGCGTCTGGAGCCTGTGCTCCGCAACAGTAGGGGCCGCGACAGTGAGAGGCCCACGCACCGCGATGAAGAGTGATCCCCGCTTGCCACAACTAGAGAAAGCCCTCGCACAGAAACGAAGACCCAACACAGCCAAAAATAAATAAATTAATTAATTAATTAATTAATTTTAAAAAAAAAGAATCTGCCTGCCAATGCAGGAGACACTGGTTCAAGCCCTGGTCCGGGGAGATCCCACATGCTTCAGAGCAACTAGGCCCGTGCGCCACAACTACTGAGCCTGTGAGCCACAACTACTGAGCCCTCATGCCACAGCTACTGAGCCAGCACTTGAGAAGCCACCTCAATGAGAAGCCCACACACTGCAACAAAGAGTAGCCCCCGCTCACCACAGTTAGAGAAAGCACGTGCGCAGCAACAAAGACCCGATGCAGCCAAAAATAAATAAAATAAAATTTTTTTTAAATATACGCTTTCTATATAATATGAGACATCTGGGTATTTGAAATTATCACTATTTTGGCTAATCTTTCAGGCCTAATGTTGGTGATGCTTGGCATCACAGAAACATGACAACAATGAAATTAAGACAAGATTAAATAAAATCACAATATTTTTAAGTTGGAGAGAGCCCTATTGATGAATCATCTCATCCAACTCTTTCATTTCACCTACAGGAAAACTCAAGGCCAAACTGGTGTCCTACCCACAAGCTTAAACCCTTTTTAAAACACTATAGATTTACGAACACATGGGCTTAAATTAACAGACTTTGCAAACCTACTCTTTTCATTAAGTAGGGATGCATCTGCATTTTATAAGGACTCTTCTGGTCACTGGGAGTTCTGAAACTGAGTAAGATCTCATCTCTTACCCAAAAAGGGCTTACCAGTTAATAGAGGAAGTAGGACACACAACAGATTATAATATATGGTACTGGTTTAGTTGGAGGAAAGGCATCCTCGAGTAGAATGGCCAGGCATCCTGCTTAAAGACAGGTGGATGCAAGATGGTTAAAGAGTTTAGGTGCTGTGCCAAGAAAAATGTAGCTCCTCTATTAATAACAACAAACATTGAGTGATTTTTTTATGTCACTGTGCTAAGAGTTTTACCTACATTATTTCATGTAATCCTTATAATTACCCTGTGAGGTAGGATCCATCACTATACCTTTTTCCGCATGAAAGCACTGAAGCAGCAAGAGGTTAGTGCGTTGCCGAAGGTCAAATGGACAAATGGCAAAATTGGGACTCAGAACTGTCCCAATTCCCTTAACTGTCTGTTCTTGAGCAGGGGGATGATATGATCAAGCTATTCTTCTAGGAGATTAATTTGGCAACAGCACAGAGCATGCACTGTCTTTTTCCTGGCCCATGGCACAAGCAGGAATTACTTAACTACAGTTTCTTTTAGGCATTTAGAGATTTATGAGAAAGTCGTTTCATACTTCTTGGATTTAAAACTTTCATTTGTTTTTGCTTCAACATTTTTTAAGTCATGAGCTGTGACCTGAGCCTTATTCTCAGGCTCTTCCTCCCTCTCCGCCTTTATCTCTCAATAGAGCCAATTTCTGTCTCAGTGACCATTATTGCTTTCCTAACAAACAGACAAGGCATCTCCCACCAGGCTAATCACCAGAAGACACAAAAAGGGGAGAGGGGATGAGGGAACGTACTCAATATAACTGCACACAAAGCTTCCTCCATCACTTAGTGCTGAAATGTATCCGTTCAAACTAATTATTTTGGGGGGGGGCTCACTAATAAATCCTAATATTTCTCAAAGAGATATGGCTTGTAATTTAATTTATATTAAGCTGTTACTGAAGTTATGCTAATTAAATGTGGGCTTCAACAGCAATTAATCCCAGGAACAATCTAAAAATGTAAATAATGTAATAAAGTAAATAACTCTGCATGCCCCCCAACCCCGCAGAAGCAACAGGCAGCATGAGACAGGGCACCCCAGAGTGTGTGTGCAAGTGACAGCGAAAGGAGAGGGAAACTGTTTCTTGCCCCCTCAGAACAGAACATTTGCTCTTTAATAAGCATAGCTATATTCTGCATGTATTTCCTGCAGGGAATGGATCCTCCATTGTAAATGTTGAAGGTTATCTCTGAAGAGTCTTCCATGAACAAATGACTTGTCAAGTCCCACCCTGGGAAGAAGATGAACTAAACAGCTTGGAGGCACAAGGCAATCTCCAAGGACAATGCCAGGCCTAAAGTCACCTCCCAGCATATGCATGCAGCTCCCTTTGGATGTCAAACTGCCTTCGGGTCTTCACACAGGTGAAAATACTTAACTTGGGTGCGATTTCCCCCTTTACGCCCATTCACTGAACCCTCAGCGCAAAGGGGATGAGATGAGCCCTGTTATGTACGTGGTGGATCCCTGCGTGCCATTTTTCCAATCCAGACTGTCTGGGTTTTACGGTATATTTCTCAAAGTTTTGCAAAGTCTTCCAAGTAAAACTTCACAGAGCCACAGAAGGGACTAAAATTTTAAAATACTGTTTATGGACTAAAATTTATACCTGACAAAGCAGTTTTCCTTTGCATTCTGTCTTTGGAACCCTTTCAGCATATTAAAAGCTAAAACTCCTGCCCCAGTGTTGCTTTGGTGAAAATGTAGTTCTCAGACTTACAGCTTTCCCAGTGTGCAGGAGACAGGCCATTAGCCAAATCCCCTCCGGGATGAAGTGAGCAAGGCCTGTGTCTTTCTTGACAGACCCACTGTCCTTCCAGGAGCCAGGCCCTGTCCACTCTGCTGGTTCTCCTTTACTGGAATTCTCTGTCCACTTCCCAGTGTTGTGAGAATCAAATGAGATGATACACATTGGAGGGTGCTCTAAATGACAAAATCCTCCAAAAACAAAAGGCTACTGTCTTTGAAGGGTAAATGTAGTAAATCCCAATTCTTTCCAAATATGTTTCCCCAAGCAATCAGTGTCTAAACGAGGAGGTAAGAGAGAAGGCATGGAATTAAAGATTTGAAGGATTATCATAAAGCAAGTGCAGAGTTACATACAAAATGTCATAGTAGGCATCGCCATTTATAACACCAAATTTAACTCTTAAAACCTTCCTCTGAAAGAGGGAAAACTGAAGCACCAAGGGGTAAGAATCTTGCTCAGTATCACACACTAGCCAAACTTTGGTTCAAACCCCGGGATCATGAATTTGGGTCCCAGATGCATAACACTTGAAAGGGAGCCAATTCTTCCATCTTTGGATTGACAATATTTTTGATAACTGTAATGACTGTGACTGGAACAAGGTCTAAAAGCAGCAAGTCTTTTCTCATGAGTTCAGACCTATATCACTAGATCTCGTTAGGGCCTGGTTTCCATTTTCCCAGCCAAAAATGTCCTTACCTCAGTGCCCTCTTCCTCTCCTACCTGTCTATTAAATTCTGAAAGACTCAGATCAAACACTGACCTGAAGAAACCCTTCCAGATAACTCCATTCTGCTAGTGAAATGTCCCTCCTTGGAATCCTTAATACACTTTCAGTTGATCACATCTATTCCTGGGGCACTTAAATGATACACATTTGGAGGCTGTTCCTGACATCATTCCTGTGGTTAGGGCTTCTGTCTCCAGAAACACCACCACCTCCTTGAAAGCAGGCTGAATATTTTTTGTACTCCCTTAGAAGGACTGTATGCTACTCTTTGACTATTTAATGATATTTTTTGAGTGTTTATGATGGGCCAGGCATTATACTAAACATTGTATATGTGCTAAGCATTACATATGATTTACTTCATTGGATTTCCCCTAGAATGTACAATTTTTATACCCATTTTAAAGAGAGGGAAGCTGAGGTTCAGAGACTATAATAGCTTGCTCAAGTTTGCTCAGCTAGTAGAGAACACAGCTGGGATTAAAACCAGATATGTCCAATTCCAGAGCTGATTTCTCATCCCCTGGGTGGTACTGTCCCTTCATAGCACAGGCAATTTGCATTGACCTTAATAGACTATGAATCCAGGGTCTACAAAAACCCAAGATTATACACAAAACTCTTTGAGTTTAAATTTGGTTCCAATTTTCAAACTATGCCTAAGGATTTGGAATTTAACATACTGTGCTCCTTTTGAACAGTTTGTTCCTTCAGTGGGTTTCTGATATAACATGATGAAGGCTTCTGGACTCATACTTGGCATCATTGGGCTTTATAGTCCCTACAACTTCTACACTATGAAGCTGTGAACCTAATATCAGTGTGTCTTATGGTCTCCTCTAACTAAAGCTAAACCTAGCAACAGCTATGTCAGGACTCTGTGGTGTATACCTAATGGGAAAAACTTTTGTTAGTATTGACCCATCACTAAAAGCTCTTTTATCACCCTATGGATTATAGAGAAACATTAGGCTGGTCTCACCCGAAGATAAATTTCTTGAGCATGGCTGCCAATATCACAGACAAGCATCCAAATCAGAAAAGATTAGGCATGTTATTAACAAGAGTATAATAATATTAAAAATATAGAAGAATGAAAAAGGATAAGGATTATGTGCATATACAGTGAGAGTAGAAAAAGTAAGAACAAGTGACCAAAGATGCCAGCACTGTGAAAATGAGTGTCAGAAGTGGGAAATATAAAACTGAACATCATCATAATCCGTGACACCTACACTGTCATAGTAGTGCTTGGAGAGTTAACTGAAATCAGCCAGATGTAGCATATATTTGGGGTTAGTACAAAAATACTACATTTTCCTTCTCACATTTCTCATTTCTCCAAAATAAGTATACAAACTAGACTGCAAAGCCCAGAAGTAAAATTCAACTGTTATGAAGAAAACATGAAAAAGCTTACACAAGAAAAATATGTTTAAATGCCTTTCTCCTCTGCTTCCCTGGTTTCTCATCTTTTTTTTTTTTTTTTTTTGCGGTTTGCGGGCCTCTCACTGTTCTGGCCTCTCCCATTGCGGAGCACAGGCTCTGGACGCACAGGCTCAGCGGCCATGGCTCATGGGCCCAGCCGCTCCGCGGTATGTGGGATCCTCCCAGACCGGGGCACGAACCCGCGTCCCCTGCATCGGCAGGCGGACTCTCAACCATTGCGCCACCAGGGAAGCCCTCTCATCTATTTTAATTAAAAGTCTCCATTTAGGAGACAAGTGATTTCATACCCTAAGAAACATAAACAAAATTTACCCTTTTCACAATGTTTTCTAGTCTTTCACTGAATTATTTCATGCAGGTCAAAAAATAAGTATTTTATGAAATCAATTAAACTAAAATGAAACAAACTGAATGATTTTAAGACGAACATTTTCACTCTTGAAATTATCCCCCCATTGTAGAATACTGTATATGTCCTTTCACTTCCATTTACACACAGCCACATACACAAGCACACATATAATCATTTGTTGCCAATACCTTCCTGAACAGCAGAAAGTCAAAAAGACATCTTTCCTATCTTGTCAATTAGCACTCTTTCAATATTAGGAAGAACCAGTTGTATGGAGGCCTTTGTCTTTCTTTAATCCAACTCTCAATCCATTATTTTATATATCTTTCTATGCATGAGATGCATGCAGGTATATTTCACCCCCCCTTGCCCATCTATGAGTTTGCAATAAATCAGAGAAAACAATATTCAAAACGAAACAGCAGTTTGTAACACGGTTTTAAAAGATTTACACGTGGCAAGATTGCTATTGTTGCTAAATATAAAATATTCAGGATAGATCATTTTTCTCTTCAGCACCCCTGCATGAATATAAAAATATCCATCTATATTTATCCATTTACGTAGCAGTATTTTCCCACACAACTGCTGAGAGAAATTAAACAATGAGCCAGCCCAAGAACTTTTGGGATACTCCTGGAAAATTATTCTACACACATGTAGCACTTGATCTTTTCCAGGAATTTTCCAGAGTATAATTTCATTTGGTTTTTTTAACAGCCTTATAAGGATGGGAGAGCCAGAATTATTCCCATTTTAGAGGTGAGAAAATCTAAGTAATAAGCCCTTGCTTAGTGTCAGAGCCGAGCAGAAAATCCTCGACTCTCACAACCTTGATCAGTCATCTTTCTATGTGCTGTAACAATATGCTTTGTTTTTCTTTCATTGTTTTAAAATTAGCCACTTACAAAGATGCTCATTGTAAATAAACTGTGGTTTTGAATTCCATATATAAGGATAGAAACATAAGTTATTTCATAACTCTAAAATTCTAGAATCCAGCAATATCTACAATAATGTTTATGAAATATTTAAACTTTAGTTATTTATGTCTGTATCTTAAAAAGTAAAAGTCAGCAAACTACAGCCTATAGGTCAAATCTGGTCTGCCATCTTGTGTTCTACTGTTGTTGTTTTTAACAGCCTGCAAGTTAAGAATGATTCTTTTTACATTTTTAAATATTTGAAAAACATCATAAAAAGAACATTCATCACAACTGTATATTATGTGAAATTCAAATTTTAGTGTCCACAAATAAAGTCTATTGGAACACAGGCACACTCATTCATCTATACATTATTTTGCCTTTGTTACCAATTTGAGTAGTTACAACAGAGATCACATGGTTCAAAAGCCGAAAATATTTATTATCTGACAGTTACAGAAAAGGTTTGCCATGCCTATGATAGAATATACTCTTTTTTATTTCTACCAACTTATCTTTTCTTGACCAGGGAACAAGACAATGTGCATCTCTGAAACACCCTCTGTGCAACACTCATAGCATTTCTGTCCTTAGAAAGGGAGGTGAAAATTGAGAGACCTTTTCTGGAAATATGATTATCTTACTAAAATTCACAGTAAATTTTATATGACATAGGAATCACATATTGCGTAATTTTGAAGGCTCCAGAACCTAACCAGCCCCGTTATGTAGAGAGGGAACTACAAGATGTAGGCTCAGTCATTCCTCTGTATCCACAGGGGATTGGTTCCAGGACCCAAAATCTGTGGATGCTCAAGTCTCTTATCTAAAATGGCATCCTGTTTGCATATATAACCTTCACACATCCTCCCATATACTTTAAATCGTCTCCCGATTACATATAACACCTAATACAATGTAAATGCTATGTAAATAGTTGCCAGCACAGGGCAAATTCAAGTTTTGCTTTTTGGAACTTTCTGGAATTTTATTTTCAAATATTTTTGACCCTCAGTTGAATATGTGAATTCAGAACCTGTGGATTCAGAGGGCAACTGTATAGGAAAGTTTAACAGGCTGTATCTGGGAGCTCCTACCCAGCAGGACTGAAACACCTTCCAAAGTAGAACAAGTAGGTCCCCTAATTCCTAGCTTCTCAAAGAGGAGGTTTCCAGGGAGAGAAACTCCCACTTCTCTTTCTCCAAATCTATTAAAACTACAAAACATCCAAGTAACTCCACAGACCACTGGGCCCAATTACTTTTGGACATCGGCCCACTGCAAGTCACAGCATATAACAAAATTGAAATTTCAGGCCTTCACCTCGAACTTCTGGCCCAGTCTGTTGAAGGGGTCAACACACCTGTTAAACATATGATGGCAAGCTGCCATGTTTTGCAGTAGTCAAAAGTTCAGTGTCATGTAAAAGACTTTTGTCCCTAGTGCTCAGATAATGAGCTTGTTCCTTCTTGATGATTTATGGGATGCAGATGAGAAACTGGCTGATTGAGGCTTTGGAAGATGAAAGTTTTCCGCTCTTGGCAGTAGTACTGGTACCCTGGAGAACACGGTATAACTGTTCCAGTTCCATTACTGCCATTTGTAAAAGTCGAATAACAAATTATGCCAGGTGAATATAAATAAATACTTATTTCACTCAATTTGCTGTTTGGAAAGCACTCTGAATTTCTTTGTTACACCAAACTATAGTATTCCAATAAATAGTTACTGACACACTCCAGGATCTTTTCTGTCCAGAGCAACCGTCTAGTTCCTAAATTACTACCCTCCTTCAGTCTTAAGTCTTATATGCTTATATTTAGGCCTCTGCATTTGCTCCCTATTAGCCAAAAGCCTAACTTTTTCTCCTACCTCCTTAATGTAACTCAATAACCAACTGAATTTTGCTAGAATGTGAAAGAATTTCAAGGTACCAATGTTACACACCTGAGGTTAATGAGTACCATCGTGTATTACAGACTTTGCTTCAAATCAGTATTAAGTAAATCCTTTTATACAGTAAAGTAACCAGCAGCCACAAGAGGCTATTTAAACTTAAATCTGAATTGGGTAAAATTAAACAAAATTTAAAACTTACTGCTTCAGGCACACCAGCAGATTTCAAGGGCTCAAAGGCTCCATGTGGTCAGCGGCTAGTATATTGAACAGTGCAGATGTGTCACCAGCAAAGCCCATTAACAATTCATGGGAAACAAAAATAGAATCTGGGTAATAAAATAAAGTCTAACCTTTTATTTTCCTTGGTGCGAAGTCTAGTTTCACTTGCTCATAGGGTGCAGCGTGCAGAGGCCTTGAACCCAGCGCTTCAGACCATAGGGCCCAGTGCAAAACAGCTTTGCCTGACGCTTCAACTCTGGGAACCGTGTGCAGAAGCGCTGCGCCCGGTAATGCAATTCAAGATGGCGGCAGCAGGCAGGCTGTGTGCAGAGACGCTGCAGCCCAGCCCTGTGATCTGGATCCTGAGCAGCGCAGCTGTGCCAGCATCGCGAGACTCCGCTCTCCCACTTCACTGCCCGAGATCCCTATAAAGCAGCCCCGCCCATGGCCTGTCGGGAACGGGGTGTGCTCTAGAGCCGAAGCTCACACCTTTCCGTTCTTTGATCAGAGTAAAACTTCAGTGTGTGTGTGAAAAAAAAAAAAAAAAAAAGAATAAAACGTTCCTTTGCTTCTGAACCAAACTCGGTCTCATTATATCGGCTTAAATGATACCGGGCAGGAGGACCCTTGTTGGGGCTGGACTCAAAAGGGTCAGTAACAGATGAAGAATATTTCCATCAATGCTGAAAGCTCTATTGGACAGCTCTGCTCTATATTTTAACGCACAAAGGTAAAATCATTCTTTAATCCTACTCTTATTCTCCACTTACTGTTACAGTCCAAAGCGAAGCTTTTGTCTTGTTTCTACTTCTGAAGAAAAAAGTAAAAAATAGAATGCAACTAATATTTTTTGAGAATCTGCCATGTACTAAGCATGGGTTCTTGGTTCACCCAAATGATTCCATTTAATTTTCCCCAATAATCTAAGAGTTCCTTTATTCCCAGGTCTGCTTTCTAAGATGCCTGATCTAGGCCATCTCCAACAGTCTCACAGTCTCACTAAGTCTCACTAATTTCTTTGTCATTGAATAAACGCTGAGCACCTACAATGTGCCTAGAACTGTTTTAGAAGTTGTCATTTCCCTGGTGCTAACCTCTAGGAATCCTATTTTCTCTACCTTTGATTTCTATGCCTTTCTCGGGAATTCAACAGCGCCTCCTGTTGGAATGAATGTAACGCACTTTCTGAGTATCTCTCCACAGTTTTCCTTTAGCGACCTAGAGTTTGCGTCCCAAAGCTGCCTCCACCCCATCTCAACCCTTAGCCAATGGGCTGTGAAATTATTTACTCCCTCTGCCAAAAATGCACGGAAGATCTAAATATCCCCATTCCTTTTGACAATATCATTTGGAAATCCACAATTTGTATGTGTATGTGAAAAGGCAATCACTCTACATTCATTGCTCTGAGAAAGTCTAGTTATCTTATATGAACACTAAATATACATTAAAGGTTGTAGCCACTCAGGTTCAATCAGTCTTCAGATGCAATATTTTACTAGAAATACGTTGAATCCTTCGTGCAAATTCAACGCAAAGTGAACTAGCAAGTGTGTCAGAGGAAAGATGGCCACAAATTCTTTGACATTCCTCGCAACCAAAGGTGGAGTGTACTGCTGCTTGGCTCTGGGCTGATTTAACCAAAGGGGAATGGTGGAAGTCATTCCATGCCAGTTCTTTAGAGCTGGCTGCTTCAACAATGGTCCCTCTTGGTAGGTGAGTCACCTTGTTAAGAATTCTGACTACCTGCTAGAAAGCCACATGGGGAAGTCCTGAAACTACAAGGAGAAGTTCAGCCTTCCACATGTCCCTGCAAGATGCCAGGCATGTAAGTGAAGCCATGGTAGACCCTCTAGAGCAGCCCAGCCATCAACTGTGTATCACCCAGTGAGCCAAGTCGCTGCCAGGTGGAGCAGAACAGCCCAGCTAAAATTAAACAAACAGTCCTGCTAAATTCCTGTCCCAGAAAATCATGACAGACACCAAAAAGTCTGTTTGTAAGCCATTACATTTTGGAGTAGTTTGTTATACAATAATAGATAATTAGAGCCTAGGGCAACGAATTAGCTGTTAAAACTGGCTGCCTCATTTGAACATGTTTCAAGATGGTCCCCTAAAAGAATCATGAGGAGATGGGAAACAGACAGATTTTATGGAGAGAGTGAGTCACACAAAGCATATGATGCTACTGGAGAGACAAAAATGATGTGAGTGAGGAAGGAGAAGGGAAGCCCTACTGGTTCCTCTGGATGCTCTGTCCCAATATGCCACCTGCACTTTATCCCTTATTGATATCTTTGTTTTACTTGCCTATCTCCCTACTAGGCTGTAAGTTTCCTGAGGTGAGGGATCTCTTGTCTGGACGTGTCCCCAGCATCTAGAGAAAATACTATAAGGGCTTTATGACAGCCCTTCTAATCCAGCCCTGCTTCTCACAATTTAGCCTTGGGCAACTTAACCTCCATGTACTTCAGTTTTGTCGTCTATAAGATGGGGATAATAGTATGGTACCTACCTCTTTGGATACTAAGAATTGAATGACAAAATATTGTTTTGTGGATGAATTAAAATACCAACTACCTGATAATCTTGCCCTAGGCTAGCCCTGGTGGATTTATAAGACCCAACAGAAGTATCCACTTATATACCAAAGATCATTAGAAGGGATCTCAGAGACCAGACCAGGCAGGTTCTTCAAAGACCAGGCTTTCCAGGAAAGCACATTGTGATGCTAATTGGAGATCTCCAATCTACCTCTCTTTCAGCTATAGCCATCTCATAATAGGAGCTGACTCAGAGTGGCTCCAAACTGCTATTGAACTGGGGCCTTTGTGCAGGAGAGGGCAGGAATTGCTTTGTAATCCTCAGGCTGGAGAGTAATAGCCCAGCTTCAAAAGCTGGTCCCTACAATGGCCTCTGCTGGCCCAAGACCCAGTTTCCATAGGGCATAATAGGTGCAAATGTGGTTCAGTAACCAGGAGACCTGACAAATGGTAGAGAAAGCAGGAGAAACGAAGGCTGAATCCCGGAGGCTGCACACACACAGTTCTGTTGGGCTAGAGGTAGCTTCTGGTGGGAAGATGGTGGGCACTGAAGCTGCTGAAGCTCTTGTGGCCTTTGTTGGGGACTCCGTAGATGAGGCTGAGCTGGACCAATAGAGAAGGGGCTAGCAACTTGTAGGGAAGGTCAAGCGGGGCCCTGACAGCCAAACTAAACTAACACAGCTAAACTAGTTTCTAGAAGAATAAGAAGAAAAATTTTAAAAGCCTACTGGGGAGTGAGAACAGCATAGGGATTGGGAATACAGGTTCTGGAGTCCATACACCCAAGTTGGTATCCCAGTTCTACTACTTTCTTGAGCAATCCAGTTAACCTCTTTAAGCCTTTTTTCCCCATTTGAAAAGGGGACACAGAAATAGTACCTGCCTCAAAAGCGTTGTGAGGATTCAAAGAGGTAGTTTAGGACACCTTATTTCACGATTACCCCATTTGAAATACCTCTTGCCCTCCTCCACTCTTTTTCCATTGTGTTTAATGCCCTCTAACATTTAAAAATGTGTGTATATATGAATATATGTGTGAGTGTGTGTGTATAAACTATACATGTATAGTTTATTCTTTGTTTCTTGCTACTACGGTGCAAGATTCAAGAAGGCAGGTATATTTATCTGTTTCATTTTTTTTAATGGATCCCACATTCTTAGAAAGGTGCCAGATAATTTGCTTACTACTGCTGCTTAAATCCTGTCTGAATTGCATTCCCAGAAGCTCCCTGTTCCATAATGCTGAGCTCACTCCTTTCTTACAGTGTTTATCCCATTTTTCTCATATTATCACTTCTGTATTTGTGTATCTTATTTCCTCTACTAGGATAAAAGTGGAACAATTCAAGTATGAGGTTCAGTGGCTAAAGACCAGGCCAGTATGTACAGAAGTTAGGAGAATAGGCTTTTGAATCAGACCTCAGTTTGAACATCCAGCTGTGCCACTTACTGCGTGCCCCTGGGCATCTACTGTCATGAAACTTAAGTTTCCTCATCAGTTTAATGAGTGTCCTACTTGTTCTGCACTCATGGAATTGTTTTGAGGATTAAATGAGATACTGCTTTAACACTGCTCAGCACAGTGTCTGCCACATAATAAAGAGGAAGGAAATGTCAGCTGTGATTATTCGTTGCCTCTCTCGTGGTATTTTGCATGGTGCCTTCGCACAGAGCATCCAGTAGAGCAAACAATCACTGAACAAATGCATCTTAGATTTAACCTGAAACAACCTGAGCCTTCACAGTTCTCCTAATGTTCTCTCACTCTGCCCTGCCTCGACCTCTGTCCCAGTCCTTGAAGCCCACTAAGTTCCAACCTCCCCTGTGGACTGACCACATCCTCCCTCATGATGCCCTGCTCGCATTCATGAGCCAAAGCTGTCATTCTTACAGCAGTCTGACGGGGCTGCAGGTTAGTTTTCAGGCTGCTTCTCCTCCGGCTTGTCAGAGGTCAGGTTAAGCTACAAAGGGAGAGGATAGATGCCAAGGACTTACTGCATTTTAATGCTTGGTTCCTGGCCCATATTTATGCTGAGGGACAACAATTACAACAATATGACCTTGCATAACAAATGGATCTGTCAAACTAGGCCTTGCAAAATGACTTGCATGAATTCAAGCTTAACTTGTTATATTCCAACACACAGTTATTATACACACACCAGCCCACCATACTCATTTGTCAAAATTGAAAGGAGAGGCATTCACTCACTCGTTTATTTATTCATTTATTTCTCTCTCTGTTCAACAATCATTTGCTAAGTGCTAGGTTAGGACTACTGAATAAAACATAGTTTGCACTTCAAAGGAGCTTATAGCATAGGGGTAGAGGCTATAGAAAAGTCAGTATTCTATGTAGAAGAGACTGAATCCAAAGACTTCTAATTCATTCTGGAAAGCTGAGCTAATGTCTTAGCTTGGGCTGCTATAACACAATTCCATAACCTGGGTGACTTACAAACAGCAGAAATTTTTATGGGTGACTTACAAACAACAGAAATTTATTTCTCACTATTCTGGGAAGTCCAAGATCAAAGTGGCAGTAGATTCGGTATCTGGTGAGAGCTATCTTCCTGGTTCTCAGACATCCAGCTTCTCTCTGTGTCCTCACATGGCAGAAAGACAAGAGAGCAATCTGATATCTCTTTTATAAGGGCACTAATCCCATTCATGTGGACTCTGCCCTCATGATCTAATCACCTCCCAAAGGCCCATCTCCTCATACCATCACATTACGGGTTAGAATTTCAACATATGAATTTGGGGGGATCACAAACATTCAGTCTATAGCAACTGTTAACTGAGGCAAGGATTTGGAAAATTGGAAGAAACATGGAATTTTATTGATATATGTTCCCCTCAAGCATCTAGGTAATTGTCTCACTTTAGGTTCCCTCTGCCAAGTCAAATTTGGTGTCTCCTCTATGTATAAGAGGACGAATGTGTTCTATCATCACTCTAGTCCATGCAAGACGTCCTGCTGGGTTTTTTTGTTTTTTTTGTTTTTTTGTTTTTTTGTTTTTTGTTTTTTTTGCGGTACGCGGGCCTCTCACTGTTGTGGCCTCTCCCGTTGTGGAGCGGACGCGCAGGCTCAGCTGCCATGGCTCACGGGCCCATCCGCTCCACGGCATGTGGGATCTTCCCGGACCGGGGCACGAACCCGTGTCCCCTGCATCGGCAGGCGGACTCTCAACCACTGCGCCACCAGGGAAGCCCTGGTTTTATCTACTATGTTGGTCAGTGTCTTGATTTTCCATTGCTGCTATAACAAACTACTACAAATTTAGTATCTTATAACCACACAACACAAATTTAGTGTCTTACAGTTACAGAGGTCAGGAGTCTGAAATGAGCTAAAGTTAAGGTGTCAGTAGAGCTGTTTTCCTTTCTGCAGCCTTGAAGAAAGAATCTGTTTTCTTGTCTTTTACAGCTTCTAGTGGCCATGTGCATTCCTTGGCTTGTTACTCCCTTCCATCTCCAAAGCAGACTGAGGCTTTCTCCCATCACATCACTCTGGTGCTAACTTATCTGCCTCTGTCTTCCACATTTAAAAAACCCTATGAGTACATTGGACCCACCTTGATAATCCAGGAAAATCTTATGCTGAGATCAGCCTATTAGCAACATTAACTCCATCTGCAGCCTTAATTTCCCTCTGCCATCCATCATAACATATTCATAGGTCCTAGAGATTTGGATGTAGACATCTCTGGGGGACTACTTACCTGCCTATCACATCTATGGGGCCTTTGCCATCCATTGTTACTAACACACTCTAAATATTCAGGCTGAGGAAGAGGGAATACTTCAGAGACCCAAGCCTTTGAAGGCAGATAGTTGTTCATATGGGTTGGGATGGATGCAGAGCTAAGTCTCAGAACTCAAGTTCCAGAACAAAGCCAACACTTTGCTACCTGTTACCAACTGACAGTTCTCATCAGAAAGCTGCAAGGGCAAGTGTGACTCAGATTCCACACAGCTCCCTGGAGGTTCTGAATGATGAAAAATCCATCAGTCTTAAGATCTTTCCATTTCAAACGGCTATTCCTCCCTGTCTCCCCATTTCTCCTCCAGCCTATCTTGTATCTGTCTTCAACTGGAAAATCTCTGTGTAAATTTGAATAAAAATGTGTCATTCCTACTGACATTAGCATCTTTTGAAATGGTTGCTCAGGCCAAAAGTCTTGGAATCATTTTCGATTGTTCTTTTCACAGCACCCCACATGAAATCCTCTGGTAATTCTTGTTGGTTCTACTTTTTAAATATATACCAAATCTAAGTTCTTAGCATCACCTCCACCGTGCACACTCCCCTTCAAGCCCCACCATCTATGACAGTTCTATTGTAACAGACTCCTCCACTTGCTTTTCTGTGGAGGGGTTCAGAGTATGCCACCCCCAAAATATGCTACTTTGACATAAGGAGTAATTTGAGCTGAAGGCATTTAAGAAGCAAACACAAGAAGACTCTCTGTCCACCCCCTCTCTACTAGGAAAGGCAGGATGACTCTTAATCACTGGAGACAACCCTAGACTTTTATCAACCAAAGGCAGCAAGATCTAGGTAAGGGTGAACAATCTACATAACAAACTTGCTAAAACAATATTTATCTTTCACCAGTTTCCCCCCACCCCGTATATTTACCTTCCCACAATTTGCCACCCCTAGAAGCTCAAAGTCCCTTTCTTTTATCTTGTGACTTCACTGCAAATTTATTATTCCTTTGTTAAGATGCTATATATGCCCAAGTTCTAGCCACCCTCTGAGTCACTCATCACTGAGCACTCCTGTGTATATTTGTGATGCGTGCAATAAACTTCTATTTGTTTTTCTCATTAATTGGTCTTTCGTCAGTCTAATTTACAGGGCCCCAGCTAATGAACCTAAGATGGCCAGAAGAAAGAAAAGAAAGAATTTTTCCTCCCCTACATCTACTTTCTCTCTTTCCTCTGGGACCTTCTCAACCCTGAAGCCAAAGTGATATTTTTAAAGTAAAAAGCAGATAATGCCACTCTTCTTCCAAAATGACTTCATCAGTGGTTTTCTATCATACTTAAAATCCACAGTCTATACCATGGCTCACAAGGCTCTACACAACCTATACAATGACTCACAAGGCCCTACACAATCCATACCATGGCTCACAAGGCCCTACACAGTCTGATCCAGACAACCTCTCATCCCCGTCCCCAAACATTGTCCCCTCCTTCTTCTTGATTTCGGGCATTTTACACATGCTAATCTCCTACCCATGCAGCTCTTTCTCCACAGCTTCCTATACCCAGTTTCTTCACATTATTCAAGGTGCAATTTAAAGATAAGGTTGCAAGATAAAAGAGAAGCCTTACAGTTACATTTGAATTCCAGTTAACAACAAATATTTGAGTTTATGTAGGTCCCATGAATTCATATACTGAGCGTCTTGTATTTTTATTTGCCAAATATGGCAATACTATTTAAATGACACCTTAAATCATTAAGGTTGAAGTATCTAAATACCCTCACCTACTTCCCTTTCTATCTTTTCAACACGATTTTCCTATTAATACTATCATTATTGTTACAGCACTTTTATTGATTACTTATTAGTTTCTGTGTATTATTTACCTACCCAGGTAGAATATAAAGTCCATGAGGTAGGGACCATGTTTTAATCACACTGTATCTCTAGACCCAGAACTCCTAGTACAACTTAGGATTTGTACTAAATATTTGTTAAATAAATTAATGAATAGATAGCTATGTTTCTTTGACCTTTGTGTTCTGACTATATGGTGACCTCCCTCTTCCTCTCAAGCAGTGTACAGCTGTCAGGGCTGGGATACAGAAGACACCAGGAATTTGATGACCACAGAAGGTAGTTAAAAAAGGAAAAAGCCCCAAGTGATGTTTCAAAATATGTTCCCATCACATGTGTGTATGCAGGTTAGCACTGGCCAAACACTGTAGACTCTGTCAATGTCAGACCCTCTGCCCTAGGATTACAGACACCGTGAATGGCATTTCCCTTTCTGTTTGTGAGGAATGAGGGGCAGGTAGCACAGGCCCCTGCAGAAATCCATTTGGTTTTAATTGTCTGGGCACTTAGGAAGGAATAGGGTCACTTTTCCAGTTCTGCTTTTCCTGTTAATTTAAATGCATAAATTTAAATCAGGTCCTTCTTCCTGCCTAGCTGATAATTTTTACCATATTTGACAGTTGCTGGTCCTCAGCTATGCCTGAAGCTTGTGAATAATTTAGGAATGCTGGGTTATTCCCTTATCAAGACAACCAAATAAAAGTGAGATCTAGACTTGTAGCATCAGCAACTCCTTGCGGAAAATGACAGCATTAAAATAAAGGAAGTGATAGGCACATTTAGAAGAAGCATTATTCCACAGCATTCTGCAATATATGCTCATTTTTTGATATAATCTTTTTCTGATATTCATATCACAATAGCTACATATACCAACTTGATTCATAGTTAACAAGAATGAAAAGGAAATGCACCAGTCCTATATCCTGGATTTTATGAAGTCTTTACCCAAATAGACTGGATCCTTGTCTTCCCAAACCACATACCATGGTGTTTGGTTTGGAAAATATGGTCACTGTTCATTTGTTCAATTATCAAAATTGTATCAGGTCCTCACTATTTGTTAAATATTGTGCTAGGCACCAGGATAAAATGATTTTTTTAAAAAGATACAGTTCCAAGCAGGACACACAGAAGTCTGTCAATTGGTAGAAACAGATCTCAAGCAAACAATGCCACAAGTATATATATATATATATATATATATATATATATATATATATATATATATATATAATTATCCATTGTAATAAGTTCTATGAAGAAAAACTTTAAAATGAAATGAAACCTCAGTATAGGGAAGACTGATTTGGATTAGTGGGAGAAGAGAGGGCTGGTATCACGGAAGGTTTCTTTGAGGAAATGATGTGAAAATTAGTCAGGTGAGGACTAGAAGAAAGCCTTCAAACTAACTTATATGAAACCTCAGTGACAGGCAAGAGATTGCAGCATTTGAGAAACTCAGTGAAAACCAATATGGCAGGAACCTAATGAGTCAGGGCCTGAGTGGCAGAAAGCAGCTGCAGAAGGAGACAGGCCAGACTGGAATATGGCAGGAGGGCTTGTTGGCCTCCAATAACAGGATTTCATTCTTAGTGCAAAGGGAAGCCACCTGAGTCAGAAGCAGATGAGTAATGAGATTAGACTTACATTTTATAACATTTACTGTGGTTCTTGAAAGAAGACTATCTTGGAGCCAGCTCTTCAGCGTGGGATGAGGGTTCAAAGATCCATCAGAGAGTTAAGAAAGATATATCAGAATAATGACATTTTGTATTTAAAATTTCTGTTTCTATGTATATTTTATAATGAGCAGAAATACTGATGCAGCATTACAAGTATACGTAAATAAATATATATTGGAGGTATATGCTTACTATAAGTTGATAAGACTACAGGATAAAAAAATAATTGATAACTAATGGCTTAGGCAAGTTAGAAGTCCATAGAGAAAAAGATAGATGGGGCTTCCATGGTGACGCAGTGGTTGAGAGTCCACCTGCCAATGCAGGGAACACGGGTTCGTGCCCCGGTCCGGGAAGATCCCACATGCCGCGGAGCGGCTGGGCCCATGAGCCATGGCCGCTGAGCCTGCGCGTCCGGAGCCTGTGCTCCGCAACGGGAGAGGCCACGACAGTGAGAGGCCCGCATACCACACACAAAAAAAAAAGATAGATGGATTTTGAGCTAGTACCTAAAAGGGAGGAAAAAAACCTTTCTTCTACCCTCTTAGATTCTACATCTGGACCTGCAAATTAGACCTTCAAAAGTCAGATTAACAGGAGAAAAGGCATACGAATTTTATTTGATGTTAATATTTAAATTTTTACATTTAGGAAGGCCTTCAAAGAAAAGAAATATAGTCCCAAGAATCAGTTAAACCCAAGGAGTTATATATCATTTTAACAAAGGGCAATAAATTTGTGGAGAAGTGACAAACCAAAGGAAAGGGGGTTTGAATTCTAGGAGCAATAATTGTGGGAAGGTAAATATATGGAGGAAACTAATGGAGGATAAGGGTTATTCTAGTAAGACTTGCTTATACAGACCAATCTCAGTACTTACTTTTTCTCTCCAGTAATATGGGAGAGAGAAGGGGGAATATTTTTATGACCTGCTTTTAAGCAGATGGGGAGGACAAAGAGCTTTTTCTTCATTTGTTGCTTAATTGTTTTCATCTTAAAATAATTCTTATGCCAAAGGGGCATATTTTGGAGTGGCATATTCTAATTCCCTTTTATACCCATGCCACCCCTCACCCTGGAAGATGCCATATAGAGTTGCCCAGGTGGGAAAAACAAAATCCTAAATCATAAACAAGCAGCCACAACCAGAGTGTCCTCCCAGGACTCTGCATCTTGGAGTCACACTGTAGACATCATTTGCTTTCTCTGCCTTACACATTTCAAAATGTCTGGCATGTGTCTTCAGACATGGCCCACAATGGGACTCCAAATTATATCTCAGTTTCAGTTTCTCCAGGAAAGGACTGTTTATCTCAAGGTGCTCCTATGGCCCCATGAAATAAATTCTCCACACCTCCCATAGGTTACATTTTAAGTTCTACTATCCAAAATATACCCTGTAAATATAATAAAAATTCATCCAGACATTTTCTTGAATTGTGACAATGGGTCAAATGCAATCTGAATTGCTACTGTCCATCTTCCCCCTGATCCTAGACCCTTCTAAGGAAGCCCACAAAGAATGCTGGCTGATGAAAGTCTTTCAGCTTTCAGGGTTCATTCTGCATTCCTTGCTGTGAGGTCATCCCCTAAAAGCCCAAGGCTTGGGTCGTCTCCACCACCATCTTCTCCAAGTTGAGATCAGTATCCACCAACCAGAAAATTTTTTTAAAAATCAGGTACAACTTCCTGTGTTACTGTGAAATTTGCTGGGACTGTGGTGTGCCTGGATATGACTGAGAAATTTCACTGTCTTTAACCTCAATATGCATAACAAAGCTGATGTTGGCTGCTTAGCATAATGGGAAGATGTTCAGAATACTACCCACACCTGGGATGCTCAGTAAAATACAGACAGGCACAGCTCTGAATCCTGGGACTCAGGATGAAGTAGAAATTCACCCTCCCTTGCCTCCTCCCACTGTGCTGAGGGCAGCCAGCCAGGGACACAGGTGTGCAGCTCATTAAGAACAGAATTAAGCCCAACCGGATAGGCCACAGCCGCATGAAGAATGTTCTGCAAAGTATCGGCACTCTCTTCCCTCTCTGACCTTGGTAAGGGAGTCAGGAGGAAAATGCTGCCTCACTTATTTACCTATTCTCCACTCTGATCAACCCAGCAAGAGCCACGGAACTGTTTTACCTCTAGATCTGCAGCAGGAGGCCCCAAGATAGAGTTGTTTTTGATAATATATTGAAGGAAATATCTGCTGCGCTTATATAGTATATCAAGAGCTGTCCTGGGGGCTGGGGAAGCTAATGAAAATAGCAGAAAGCATGCATTCCAAAGCAATCCCAAAATACGTGGACACAACTAAAACATTATTTCTCTCTTAACATTGTTTCCAAATACTAAAGCCACAGTGGCTGAATTTCTCACTTCCACCCACCCCAGTCTCATAGAACATGAGCTTCAAATGGGGGCCTGAGGAAAATTAGAGGTCACTTTATGCCATACACTCCCGGGGCTGCTATCAAATAAAAGGTTCTAGAAACAAATGCTCAGTGCCTAATATCTATTCTATAGCCTTGTTTTCAAGAAGGTGGGCACAGAGAATTGTAGCCCAGAGTAGTGAACAAAATATGGGCTAGATGGAGGGTTGGGAGTTTCTGAGTAGAGACTACAGGAGGAATTATCATTATAACTCATTCTAAAACATTGAAAACAGCAAGAAAAATTTCATGCCTGATTTATTTTCCCGAAATCTCTCAGGAAGTTTTTCAGCTTCTCTGAGCTCCTCGGGATACAGTATCTAACAAGTATAAGTGACGTCAAATAAAAAATGAATTTGGACGTGGCAAGGAGAGACTTATGAAAGGATTATTGTGAACAGTAAAAGTGGGGGGAAAAATTGCAATAGGGAAAGGGGGACTACTGCAATAGGAAGAGCACTCTGACCTTAAGGTATATAAGCACCTCAAGCGTTAGAAAAGAGAGGAGGAAACAAGGCTACAAGAACCAGGTATAGGGGAGTGGGATGAAAAGGTGGTGCAATAGCATAGTAGATGAGAGAACGTATCATCATAAGGCCAGTCTATTCTCAGGAGGGGCCATGCCTTAGTCAGTTCCAGCTGCTATAACAAATACCACAGACTGGGTGGCTTACAAACAACAGAAATTTATTTCTCACAGTGCTGGAGGCTGGAAGTCCAAGAACAGGGTGCCAGCATGGTTGGGTTCTTGTGAGACCCTCTTCCAGTGTGGAGACTGTTGACTACTTCTTGTCTCCTCCCATGGCATTGAGCAGAGACAGGAAGCAAGCTCTCTCATGCACTAATCCCACCCATGAAGGCTTCCCCCCAAAAACTTCAGCTAATCCTTATTACTTCTGGAAGGCATCTGCCTCCTAATACCACCACATTGGGGGCACAGGGTTTCAACATATGAATTTGGGGGGGACACAAACATTCAATCCATAACAGACTGTTAAGGAGGGCTTGTGTGCAGGTTCAGGCTAAGAAGTGAGCCAAAGTTCAGTGATGGGGGAAGGAGGGAATCTTAACCAAAGTTTGGTTAACAAACATTTTGTTTCTATTGATGAGTGGAGACAAAACAGTTCAGCTAATCGTTTACAAGGTGAGGAATGGGAATTTGGAGGGGCTGCACCTGGCCTTATCATGAGTAAACAAAGCGGGGTGTCCATGAGTCTTATCTAAGCTATACGAGGAAGAGAGTTTCTTTGCACTAAATCATTTCCAGGAACACAAAGCATAGCGGGGGAGTTTCTCAATCTTTGTTCTTTTCCAAGAACTCAGGGCTCAGGTAAAACTTGACATTGTCAGTGAGGATAATTACAGAGGTAACAGCGCTGTTTGTTTAAAATCAGATTGTCCTAGAAATATCGTTTGAATGGAGTCTCTTTTAGTGTTAGGATGTGGTATTTTGGCTCTTAATTAATTGGGCATTTCCTTTTTTATAGAAATCTACAACACAAGAGCCCTTGCAGGGTGCCATTAGAATACTGTACTAACCCAACAAAGCCCTCAATTTAAACATATTATAGTATAAAAAGTAACTGTCATGGTGAGGAAACCTCTCATTTATGACCAATTTGGTAAATATCTATTAAGGGCCTTTAATGTGCACCCTGCTTATTACCTACATTTTTGTGCAAATTCCACCACCACTAAATTCCCCAAACCCAACCAGATTTCAATAAAAGCTAACCTAAACAGCTAGTTCAAGTAATCCTATGACAAATGAATTATTTACATACAAAAGGAACTTTGTTAAGGAAAACTGTCCCCTTTTCCCCCTGTTGCCATATCTTGATCTGGGTTGGCTCTACAGGAGTTGTACCAAGAGCTATTTCTTAGCTGCTGGATAAAAATATTCAGGTATTTAGAAAATTCCTGTTAGAGAATATTGCAGTCCAAGGGGCACAGGGAACAACATAAGAAATTAAAGTGATAAAAAATTAATTACAACTTAATCCCTAAAATGCTTTACAACCTATAAACACAATGTACTGAGCTAACATAATAAGCAGTATACATTTAGATAATCCATTTTTAAACATTACTTCTAAATTGTAATCTCCCTCAATTATGGAACAAGAATAAAGCATCATTTAGCATGTAACAATGAAAGGGTGAACTGGCTGAGTTACAAGTTAAAAAAGCAAGCTCCCCCTACCACCTCACGTAAATGCTTTAGAAGGGCCCTCCTGCCTCTCCATTTACCCCCTAATTATGTTTCTCCTGCTCTCTCCACCCACCACCCAGAATTATTTCAAAGGAACTAAAGCTCTTATTTATGGAGTTGCCAGAGTGTTAATCATGTCTAATGGTTTTAGCACAAAAGCAGCTAACCTTTGTGTTTCCTAAAGACCCGTGAATGCCTTGCTTCCTTTTGTCCGCTTTTCCTATCCCTAAATTCTCCCATGATTCCAGTAAACCTCGCTCCCTCTACTAAAATCAGCACCCCCCTTTCCAGTGAACCTGAGATTTGGGGATGGAACAGCAATAGTGCAGAGACTAACAGCTTCAGAAAGGCACCTTACGAATCTCTATACCCCCTACACCATCACCACTGTAGGAAACGCAAAATTTTCCCTCTACCCTCTTAGTGTTTTTTGGCTGGGCTTGACAATTAAACTGACAGAATAGAAATTAACAGAAGAAAAGTATACAGATTATATGCATTTTATATGACACAGGAGCCCTCATAAAGAAACGAAGACCCAAGAAGTGTCAAGGCTAAATGCTTTTATACTAGATTGAACGAAGAGAGGCAATTATGGAAAAGTACCTAAAATATTCTGGGTGGCTAAAGCAAGATCAGAATGATTTTGACACTGTCTGTTTGTATGGAATTCTCTTGGCTTTGACTCCTTTTCGAAGAATTTCTTTTTCTCTTGGTACAGGGAAAGCATCTCTCACACTGGAGCTTTTATCTCCTGTTTTCAGGAAGAAAAGGGAAGATTAGAATGCCCTTCTTACACCTGCTGTTTTGCAAGTATCTTCAGCTCAAAATAATTCTTATGCCAAAATAGCATATTTTAGGGTGCATATTCTTCCACTCTTTACCACCTAATGCAGTGCCTGACACACCATATATTCCCAGTCAATATTTATGAAGTAAATGGGGAAGGAGGAAGGAAAGGATGGAGAAAGGGAGGGAGGGAGGGAGGGAGGGAGGAGATATTACTCCTCCTCATTAAGAGTGTAGAGAGCTCCCACTTTCCTGGGGGGAATTTACCAAAGAGGATAAGTATATGGTAAAGAGTAGAAAGTAAAGACATGGGATGGGAAGAGAGCTCACCTACATTCCCTACTTCCCTTCTGCTCTACATATGTTTGCCCTTTCAAGCAGCGGCCAAGGGTAGATATGTAACGGTTGGTTCTAGGACACAAAGAAAAGTTAGCTCTGGAAGCTTCTGCTGCCAAGCTGGCTTCAGAATTAATTGCTCTCTCTTATACAAGTTCAGGGTCCATTAGTGCAGTGATGCGATAAGGGCCTCAGGGCTCCTTTCTCTGGACTTAGAGTGCTATCGTCCATCATCTGGCTGGGGAGAGTTAAGCAACACAGGCGTAAATGGATTGGGGGTGCAGCGTTTATGAGCTACAAACACTAGAAACCACCTACAGGTCACAGTTCGGATTTATTTCCCATTCTGTATAATTTTCTGAGAAGGTATGGGGTAATCAGTAATTACTTAGACTACAATGGCCAGAGTTAATTGTTCCTCTTCCGACTGTGTCAAAAAAACAACAAGGGAATTGAGCCTGTAAATGGACTTTGTGTAGCAGGAGGCATAAAATAACACTTAGTACTTTACTTAGGAGTTTTTTCAAAGCACTTGACCATTTGCTAATGCATTATTCACACTGGATACCCTTCCAAGATTGGTCTGGTCATTTTGCTAATCCTTCAAGTCTGTTAGGAAGGAAATAAAAAGGGTGTATGCTGTGGCATATTTGTCACAGTGTGTCCGTGGATGAGTGAGCTGTGCCTGTCAGACCAACCTAACCCCCACGTTAATAGAGAAGCCACACCAGAGGGAGCCCAAGGTGGTGAGACATTCTCCATGGTTAGGCCTGCAAAGGCGGGGAGGGTGTCATTACTGTCCTTTGTGAGTAATCCATGAATTTTTGAGGCTTAAGCATTCAGTCCTTCCCTTACCCCACAGCTTCAAAATTAGTTAACAAATTCTGGGGCTCCTCCTAGTTTTCTTGTCAGAAGAATTAACTATTCATAAGAAAATGTGGAAAACAAACTCAGATGTAGGAACGAACACATGCCATTGTAGGTACAGCTTTGCTTATACATACCGTATGATTCTATGTGTCTGTATATATACAAACATGTGCACACTCGCACACCTGCACACCCTCACACACCTTCTAAGTCATGACATGCTCATCTAGCAACCCAGGCTACAAAGTCAAAGATATAGATACAAGCCATATCTCTCCAATATACCCTTGTGTAAAAAAAAAAAAAAAAAATCTTTCCAATTCTAATTGCATCAGGGCCTCAGTAAAGCATTAATTTCTCTTTATAATACTCTGTGGCTCCAACCTTTAAATAATTTATTTAAGAGATGTGTTCCTGTCACAAGCATTAATTTCTTGTTAACCTCTTGTACTTTTCTAATTGCAGACATTTTTCTGCCTATTCAGACTGTAACCAGTCCATGAAATGTCAAGAACTCATCCCCTGCAAATTGAAAGAGTGATTGTCGGGAAGGTGATGGGGAATGTGATGTGAGGAATGGACATGCTGTAAAAGAGAGAGAATTTCAGCCATCCATGCCTGGAATGGCTCTTCCTGAATACCATGCTGAATATTCAAATTTTTGTTCTAGGAAGTCAAAGAAGAAGGTAGAAATATCTACACACACCAAGAAAAGCAGATTTTAAACATCTCCAGGAAAAGACAGGGGCAATGCCATGATGAGAGAGGCACAATAAATTTTTTTTAACCTGACTATACAATCACAAATTATTCCAATATGAAAACAAAGAAAGAAGGTTCTGAAGACATACGTTTTGTTAATAAAAAGTCCAGAATTCTAGAATTGGGCTGTTCAATATGGTAGCTATTAGCCACATGTGGCTATTTAGAGTTAAGTTAAAATTAATGAAAATTTAAAATGCAGACCCTTAGTTGCACTAGGCAAAGTTCAAGTGCTCAATAATGTGACTAGTGGCTACTGTTTTGGACAGTGCAGATATAGGACATTACCATCACCACAGAAAGTTCTATTGGATGGCAGTATTTGAGAGCATGGGGATTTTTCTAGAACTAGTTCAAAACCTGGATGGATCATAACGCATTAAATAAATCAAATTTCCAACCCACAATAAGTTAAATCATGGTACTAAAAGAACATTGAGTTGTGATCATGAAGTCAGTTTCTTTGAGACATTCATAAGCAAGAAGGCAAAAAGTATCAAATGAAAATAACTCATAATTCAAAATGAAAAAAGCGTCTAGAAATTACGGGCTAATAAAATTCATGTATTTCACTGGCACACACATCCTAATGGCTAAAGAGAATGTTGTTGTACAAATAGAAGAGTGTGATGATTCTCAGGAATTGGCATGAATCAAGAAAAAATACATTCCCTTCTCTTTTTGATAATGCAATTTGGTAAGACAATGCAATCTTACCAAAGATTTCAGCAAAGCTGTGACAGTATTTAGGACACACTTGTGGGCAGAATGAAGAAATGTTTGCTGACTAATAACACTCTTATAAGTTTTCACAAAGGGTAGGACACTGGAACCTAAATGATACTGATTAAAGTATCCATATCTGTCTGGAGGGAGGTCCCAAGTGGCAGACTTAAGGATCCAGTTCTTGGTTCTATCCTATTCAATAACTTTATCTAAAGCTTAGATTAAGACATTAATGTCATATTTATCAAATGAAAAATGACAAAAATTTTCACTGGAGGACAGAATCAAGCCATAAGAGATTCTTAAGGCAATGAGAGAGAGATGAAGAGACAAAAAGTAACATGATAAAATTTAGCACGAATAAAAATTAAGTACCCCATTTAATATTTGGGGATATTTCATCAGTTTATATCACTACTTAAAGTGAAGTTAGGAGGTCAAGTCCTGAAGGCTCTGGTTGACCTTGTACTCCCTGTAAGCCAGTAATATCAGCTTCGTTTTATTCATGAAATTATAATTTGAGACTGCTTTGATAGAACTACACTGACATGATCAAGAGAAGTCACAGTCACCCCAAATTCTCTAGAGCTCAGGCAGAGGGAAATCCCTAGTTTTACATCCCAGCCAGGAGAGAAAGAGAGGCAGCACCACAGGTGGAAAGGTGCCTGGGCAAGCCCTCCTCAAAGGCATTTTGAATTCTATGCTAAGTCTCATCCTCCACATTACTTCCTCTAAAATGATTTCATCATAGTCTTAATCAGCATGATGTCAACATATTTCCCTTTAAAATCAATGGAAAGACATTCCTTTGAGAGAGTGCAGTGCTCTTTTTATCTCCTTTCTCTTCTGGCAGTTATATTTAAAGGAAATATTGAAGACCTAGCGTGGATCTTCAGAAAGGTGACCAGAAGAATAAAAGTTTCAGAAAAAAATTTCCTCAATTCAATTCAGCAGTAGGGCAAAGAGGAAGAAAAACAGCAGAAATATGCACAAACTAATATGCTAATTGGCATGATATAAATTCCAAATACAAGAAGTAAAGTGCTTTCGAATTGTCAGTTATGAAAGAAATGGAGATTTTTATGTAGCTTCTAGAAAAGACTGATAGAGGACATGACAGTGAGCTTCAGCTATTTGGAGGACAATTGTAAGAAAGATGAATTAAACCTATTCTGTGTTACTCCATAGGATAGAATAAGGGCCACTGGGTAAAAGTTATGGGAGGTATATTTCAACTCAATAGAAGGAAGGATTTCCTAATAATTAGCTCTGTCCTAAAGTGAAATGAGATCCCTCAAAAGAGCAATCATCATTCTTGGTGGGATGTTCAACAGAAGCCATATGTTGGTGGCACTTGGGAAAGATTCCTGCTACCAGCAGGAGATTAAACCAAATGACCTCTAAGAACATTTCTACTTCTGAAAGTCTATGACTCTCTTTCCTACTTCCTTTTAGCTGCGCTGATCCTACCAGGTGAATAACTAGGGAGTGGCCAATCTATGCAATACAGGATCGATCATAAATCAGACTTTCCACTGTTCTCTGCCTCCTGTCTCCAGACAAGATAATGTAGCTGCCCTCTCAAAACCTGCAGTGTGTGGGAGTGGATGACGTATTAGATGATTTCTGTGTCTCAGATTCATTTGGCTTTTATATAAACAACTTAATTCTTCTCATTTTCCCTCCCTTGGATACCACACAGAGCATTTGTTTGACCCGTTTTTAAACATTAAATGTATAGATGAAAGCACAAGGAAAGCTTATAGTACATGTGCAATTTGGGACTTGGTTTAACTGTTTGATTCAAACAAACATTTGCAGAGTAACTGCTTGTGTATGTATGTTCAATTACTTATAAAATACCTTTATTTTCTATATAAAAATTTCTATATCTTATTAGAAATGGCACCTAATTAAGGATTTAGCTGAGGGACTAGGATTCTTAGCGTGGTGCTTTGAGATTCTATTCCATTAAGGTAATCTCTAATACCTACTATTTATAAGGCTTATTGCTAATCATTATAGGAAACTCAAAGATGAATAAGATAAAGACTCTGCCGTAAAGAAGCATACAGTCTAATGGTATACAAATAATGGAAGCAAGACAGAATATGAGTGTCTCCACAGAGTTACATACATAGTTCCTTGAAGAGAAAGTTCATACCTGGCCAGGAAAAATCAAAGCAGATTTCATCTAAGAAAAGGGCAAAAAGCCATACAATGAAGGGCCATTAGTCCTGGAATAATCTGTTTTGTTCTTCACCTAGTGGATGTAGAGAAGTCAGCGAATGTTTATGTGTAAGAGAGTCTCACAGTAGCAATTATATTTAGGGAAGATTAATCTAGTAGCAATGTACATACTACTCAGAGGATAAAAGGGGTAAGCTTGTAGGTCCTGATGGGAAGGAAGCAATCAGACCTACAAACCACATGATGGAAGTAAGAATGGAAGGGAGTGGCTAAACTGAAGATATTGGGCAGGCCAATCAAAGCATTTTAAAATTGATAGAAAGTGGTGGAGAACTCTGTGAACTCAAAATAGAGAAGATGGATTGAGAGAATTTCCAGGTGTCGTAGGCCTAAACAAGCATGAAGAACTTGGTGAGTGGAGTAAACAAATGGAGATAAAGGAGAACAAGGGGTATGCCAGTGGTAAGGGAAATTCCAGAGAACAAGATCCAAAGTGAGTGTGAAGCATAGTTAATCTAATATAGTGCTTCAGTAGTTTAAGTAAAGATGGTAATCATTGGCGCTGATGGCACTGATGGGTCAGAATTTATTTATTTATTTATTTATTTATTTATTTATTTATTTATTTATTTATTTATTTTTGACTGCATTGGGTCTTCGGTGCTGCGCGCAGGCTTTCTCTAGTTGCGGTGAGCAGGGGCTACTCTTCGTTGTGGTGCCTGGGCTTCTCGTGGTGGCTTCTCTAATTGAGGAGTATGGGCTCTAGGCACATGGGCTTCAGTAGTTGCAGCACGCAGGCTCAGTAGTTGTGGCTCGCGGGCTCTAGAGAGTGGGCTCAGTAGGTGTGGTGCACGGGCTTAGTTGCTCCACGGCATGCAGGATCTTCCTGGACCAGGGCTCGAACCCATGTCCCCTGCATTGGCAGGCAGATTCTTAACCACTGTGCCACCAGGGAAGTCCTCTAATGGGTTAGAATATGGATGGGAAGTTATATTCTCAAGTATGAAAACAGAATATCAAGTTAACTGGGTGGGAAAAGGGAAGGAGATAGTTAAGTGGGAAAGAAGATAGAAATCCAATCATTAAGAGATCTGAAGAGAATCTAGGAGACCAGATATATTAATCACACTTGTTCATTTTCTGTATTTCCTGATGCTTTGACATCTAGAGTCTTGCTGACTCTAGAGAGACTGTGCCTCCAAGGGCAGGCCAATTCCCAGAGATATTCAAGTGCTCCTTTCATATGCAAACCAATGGATCCAAAGTTCCTACCCCCTAACTACCTCCCACATCCGTCTCTTACACTCCAGGCCACTATCTACCTGCCCTAATCATGCCAGGGCCAGGAACCAGGCAACTGAGGAAAGCCTCTACACTCCAGAGCCCACTGAAAGTATTCAAACTAGCCAATCCTAAACTGCTTACTCTGCCTCAGTCATTCCTTCCCATGGAAACCACAATGAAAGTTCTTGCCTACATTTTCCCCTGCTCCCTCTGCCTTGTAACCCACCCCAATGCTTCCCTGTATGGCTGTGTATGGTGTGGCATGCCTGCTTCTCTTGGGAACTGTGTGTAACTAACTTCCTTTCCGATGGCAGTTGTCTTGATCTGATGGGCTTGCCACACCTGAATAATAAGACCTACAATTTAAAACAATGGAGATGACTAAAATGAGAAAAGAGAGAGGTAAGAATGTCAAAAGGGGGTATAATTTCAAATAAAGACATTAGGCTAAAGGCAGAGAACATAGCCTGTCAGGAAGACTATAGACCTATCACTTGAGAAGTACAAAGACTGAACTGGATATTGCAAGAAATATACCAAACCCTGACTTGGTTCCCAAAGCTCTGGGGAATGCCAAAAGGATTATAAGAAAAAGAAGTTACCAGATATTTGTCTGGTATTTATTGCCACATTTGGGGGTAATCTGTAGTTTAAATTAAATCTGTGTAGAAGCTTCAATAATGTGTGTGTAGATTATATAAAATTTAATCCGAGGAAGGTTACCAGTAACAGGGTAATGTGAGAGGAAAATCAGTTTCAGTTATGACCAGAGGGAAGGGGTGTTAAAGGCATGTTTCTAAATGACACAGTAGTACGGTAGAATAGGGTGGCATTAGTAGGATGAGAGTTTGGAAAGAGATAAGCCTGTGGAAAGACATGGTGAAGGAAAGGGTTGGTAGCTGTGCTTTAACTATCAGTAAGAGGGATTATAGAAGAAGGGTTCACAGTGCTGCAGGGAGACTGCCAAGTAAGGAGAGCTTCAACCCTAGAGGAATCTGGAGGACTCTTCCATAAAAAATCTGCCACTCGGAACCTCTGTGTTCCCAAACAGTCCTCCCCAAATGACAGGCCCAGACCAAGGGGAGTACTTGCTAATAACTTTAATCCAAATAGAACAGCGAGACTACTCATTTACGGGTATAAATATATAATGTGGGTATAATCTGTGCTTAGTGATGACTACAGTTAGGATGAGAGGAGTTGAACTTGTAGAAAACATAAAAGACATTACAGTCACCAGATATTTATCTGGTATTTATTCACCATGTGGGGGCGATTTCAAGTTTAAATTAAAGCTCAGTAGAGGCTTCAGCTATGACACCATAGGGATGTATTTAGCTTAGAGGGTTTTTTTGTTTTTAATCTCTGAAAGGGAAAAACAAAATTCTCATGAAGAGTAGCCCTCTTCTCATCTCAGCCCCTATTCTATCTCCAAAATATAACTTACATTAAAAAATAAATATAATGCACCAGAATACTTAGACAAAGACTACGGAATAAAGAAAAACAAGGGCAAGGTAGGTGGATTGGGAGTGCCAATTGGAAGCAGGCTGAGATATGAAGTAGGATGTTCAGGGAGGCTGTATTGAGAAAGTGAGATCTGAATAAATGGTTAAAGTAGGTGAAGGTGTGAGCCAAGTAGCTATAAAGGATATGCACTTTCTAAAAGCCAGGTACTGTGCAAAATGCTTTATAGGCATGATCTCATTTTCACCCATATGAAACATTTACTACCATTATCAACACCTGACATGAGAAAATGAAGAAGAGAGGGTAATTAGCATTGCTAAGCTTACATAGCTGGTAACGGCAGAGTCTGCATGCAGACCCGGGGAGTCTGAGTGTTAAAGACCATGCTCCTTTAAAAGCTCTATCTCAGCTTTTCACCACTGAGTATGATGTTAGTAGGAATGTACATTGGTATAGCCACTATGGAAAACAGTATGGAGGTTCCTAAAAAGCTAAAAATAGAACTATCATACGATCCAGAAATTCCATTGCTGAGTATATACCTGAAGAAAATGAAAACACTAATTAGAAAAGATACATGCACCCCCATGTTCATAGCAGTATTATTTATCAGTACAGTAGCCAAGATATGGAAGCAACCTAAGTGTCTATCAAAGATAGATGGATAAAAAAGATGTGGTGAATATATATAATGGAATATTACTCAGCCATAAAAAAGAATGAAATTTTGCCATTTGAAGCAACATGGATGGACCTGGAGAGTATTATGCTTAGTGTAATAAGTCAGAGAAAGACAAATACTGTATGTTATCACTTACATGCGAATCTAAAAAATAAAACAAATGAATGAATATAACAAAACAGAAAGAGATTCACAGACACAGAGAATAGAATAGTGATTACCAGCGGGGAGAGAGAAAGGAGAAGGGGCAAAATAGGGGTAGGGGAATAAGAGGTACAAACTATTAGGTATAGAATACATAAGCAACAAGGACATATTGTACAGCCCAGGGAATACAGCCAACATTTTACAATAACTTTAAACGGAGTATAATCTATAAAAATACTGAATAACTATGTTGTACACCTGAAACTAATATAACATTGTAAATCAACTATACTTACATAAAAAATAAACAAACAAACAAATAAATGCTCCTTCTCTCCCCTTAAGCTCAAACCTGAATTTTACCACCCTCAACCTTGATACATGGAAGGAAGAAGCCCCAGAGAAGAGAGTGCTGGAGAGTTGGTTACAGAAATGTTACTGCTGTGTCAGTAGAAAACCTCTACCACAGGGGAGGAAAAGAAAGTTCTGGGCACCAAAAAGAGAGGCCCACGGCCAGGCTGTAACCCTTGGTGCGCAGAGACATCGACCCTGCAAATGTGGTCCAGTCAGGGTCCTGGAACCCAATGATCAGATCTGCCTCCTTGGGAGAAGACAGAGAGGAGGTGATCTTAAACAAGGACTTCTCCTTAGTCTCTCAAAACACCCCATTTCCCTGGTCTAAGGTGCTGCCCATTCCTATTCATTCATTCATTTCCTCTACAATGATCCACTGTCTCCCAGTGTTCATTGCACCAGGCTCTAGGTGCACGCAGCAGATGCGGCCTCTACACCCATGGTACTTCCAGTCCAGTGGGAAGGGGAGGGTGAGGAAGTCATATATGATGGTGGAACAGGGAATCAGGAGAGAAACCATAAGATTTTGGTGGGGAGTGGAGACTATTACTACCTAAATATATGCAAGAATTGGAAAATACAGTCTAAGTTTGGAAACGTTAAAATTGAAAAACCGGGCTTCCCTGGTGGTGCAGTGGTTAAGAATCCGCCTGCCAATGCAGAAGACATGTGTTCGAGCCCTGGTCCGGGAAGATCCCACATGCCAGGGAGCAACTAAGCCTGTGTGCCACAACTACTGAGCCTGTGCTCTAGAGCCTGCGAATCACAACTACTGAGCCCACGTGCCACAAGTACTGAAGCCCGCGCACCTAGAGCCCATGCTCTGCAACAAGAGAAGCCACTACAATGAGAAGCCCGTGCACTGCAATGAAGAGTAGCCCCCATTCTCTGCAACTAGAGAAAGCCCCCGCACAACAACAAAGACCCAATGCAGCTAAAAATAAATTAATTAATTAATTTTTAAAAAAAGAAAAAGAAAAACTGGGAATTCCCTAGCGATCCAGTGGTTAGGACTTCATACTCTCACTACTGAGGGCCTGGGTTCAATCCCTGATCAGGGAACTAAGATTCTACAAGCCACATGGCATGGCCTCCCCCCGCAAAAAAGAAAAACTATTCATCTTAGAAGAGAGAAATAATGGATCTATCACTTTCATAAAATCTAGAAATAGGATCTGAATGTAACTTACTGCCTACAAATTATTTGACCTGAGTGGTTGCCCTACAGTCATCTATACTTCAAAAATGTTGTGTTGCAGTAGAAAAAATTGAGATGGAAACCTGACTCTACCACTCTCATATCCAGCAGATTACCCAAAGAACTCAGTATAGTCACAAGATCCCTTAAAATCAGAGCTTTCTCTTGGTTGAAGGAAAAAGGGGAAGTCAAAGAGATTCAGAGCATGAGAAAGACTGGATGTGCTGTTGCTGGTTTTATGATAGAGGGGGCAATGTGATGAGGAATGCAGGAGGCCTTGAGTCCAAACAGCCTTCCAGCCTATGACCAGCAAGCAAATCGGGACCTCAGTCCTATGACCACAAGGAACTGAATTTTCAGACAACCTGAATGATCTTAGAAGCATATTCATCCCCAAAGGTTCTGGAAAGGAAAGCACTTCTGACACTATCTTGATTTCAGCCTTGTGAGACTCTAAGCAAAGGACCCAGCTGAGCCACATGATACCCAGACTACTTATGTACAGAACAGCGATATAATAAGTATGTGTTGTTTTAAGCTGCTAAAGTTATGATAACTCATTACAGCAGCAATTGAAAATTGATGTAGACATCATTGCAGAATTGTGTCAAATCTGTTCTATGTCGTCATATAGTCTAAGGCTTAAATTCCAGCTCAGTCACTCACAAGATGTGGGACTTTGGGCAAGTCCCTTTACCTCTCATAGCATAGGTTTAGGATACAAAGCCGCCAGCTATATATTCTATCTCTTAAAGGGGGTGTGATTTCACTGTGAGAATTAAATCAGTTGAGATATATGAAAATGACTGGTGCATCATAAACGTTTTTTAAATTAACCAAAGTCCATAGTTTATTCAGATTTCTTTAGTTTTCACCTAATTACCTTTTTTTTTTTGGTTCCAGGGATTACACCTTATTTTTTTTTCTAATTTTTTATTTTATATTGGAGTGATTCGGTTATACATATACATGTATCTATTCTTTTTCAAATTCTTTTCCCAGTTAGGTTGTTACAGAATATTGAGCAGAGCTCCCTGTGCTATACAGTAGATCCTTGTTGGCTATGCATTTTAAATGATTGTTTTTTTGTTTGTTTTTTGTTTTTCATATACAAATTTCTTTATTTTTTGGCTGTGTTGGGTTTTCGTTGCTGGGCTCAGGCTTTCTCTACTTGCAGCAAACAGGGGCTACTTTTCTCTGTGGTGCGCAGGTTCTCATTGTTGTGGCTTCTCCTGTTGCAGGGCACGGGCTCTAGGTGCGCGGACTTCAGTAGTTGTGGTACAAGGGCTCAGTAGTTGTGGCTCGTGGGCTCTAGAGCACAGGCTCAGTAGCTGTGGGGCATATAGCAGTGTGTTCATGTCAATCCCAAACTCCCTAACTATCCCTCCCCCCATCCTTCCCTCTTAGTAACCATAAATTTGTTCTCTAAGCCTATGAGTCTGTTTTGTAAATAAGTTCATCTGTATCATTTTTTTTTGGTTCCGAATATAAGCAATTTCTCTTTCTCTGTCTGACATACTTTGCTCAGTATAGTTGTCATGTCTTTTTAAGCTCCTCTGTCTTTGACAGTTTCTCAGACTTTCCTTGCTTTTGAAGATCTTGACAGTTTTGAGGAGTAGTAGTCAGGTGTTTTGTAAGATGACTCTCTACTGGAATTTGTCAGATATTTTCCTCATGATTGCACTGGAGTAATGGGGTTTGGAAAGGTAGATCACAGAGGTAAAGTGTCACTTTCATCATATCATGTCAAGGGTATGTGCTATCAACATGATTTATGATTGTTCATATTGGCCTTGATTGCATAGCTGAAGTAGTGTTTTGTCAGGTTTCTCTACTATAAGGTTACTCTTTTTTCCCTCTCCATACTGTACTCTTTGGAAAAAAGTCATCATGTGCAGCTCACACTTTAGGAATAGGGAATTAATGTTCCACTTCCTCGAGAGTAAAGTATCTACAGAAATTATTTAGAGTTCTTCTTCAAGGGAGATTATATAAACTTTTAATACACTTAGTTCACTTTTTATTCTCAAAGTCCTCCAAACTCTAATTTTACAATATCACCTTTCTTCCTCTGAATACAAACCAAAGCCTGATTAGGGAAAACAGGATTATCATCCCAGGGGAGAATGTAAAATCTCTCTATGGAATAGGGCAGAGTGTTGCGCAGACAGTCATTTTCAAATGACATCTGTTCCAGTCATTATCTTTCTTCCAACAAAACTAAATTTGATTCAGTTCGGGGTTTTGAGAGAAGGTCACACAACTGTCTCTCTCCTCTCGCTAAACCTGTTTCCCAGGTCAAGATGTCAGATGTCAGATCACAATTTTCAGCTTTGAAAACCAGTGTTCTCAAGAACCATGCTCAAGCACTTGGTTCTCAAGCGCTTCAAACCATGCACTTCTGACATGAGCAGCAGAACAAAGAACATCTACAGCATTTAATTCTCTCTCTTTCTTAGTCTAGACTACAGTGGCAATCTTTGGCAGGACTGTGATAACCAAGAGGAAGGAGTAAAATTAAAGTTAGAGCTGGATAGACTGAAGAACTGAACTCCCCAACCCCAGCACAGGATGGAGAACTGACTGACCTTTTTGGGTGCTTTAAGGTATCAAGCTGCAAATCCAAGGCACCAGCCAGAGAGCAAAGTGTGGCCATTCCACCAGAGAGGCTGCTTCTGCAGTTATTTCCAGCTCTGTCTAGAGGTGGAGGGTCAGAAATGCTGGGAGACTCTTTCTCCCTACAATGTTGTCTTAGCCCCAATTTTTGTATATTGGAGGGTTTGGTCAGCTTCAGCAAGCTCTTAGAGAAACATCTGTGTCTCAAAGGCTCAGGTGAGCAGATCCCAAACCTCCCATCAGTGTCATCATTACCCATTGGGGTACAGAGCAATATCAACTGTTGACAGCCTCCCAGATTTTCCCAGAGGACAGGAAAGGAAAGAGAGATACCAAATAATTTTTATGGAACGGGTAATATAAACAATCCAAAAGCTCAGATATAGAAAAATCTACATCAGGAGACTGTTCTGAGGATGAAAATCCATCATCAGGGGAAAGAAAAGAAACAAGAAGAGCTCAAAACTCTATGGAACCAGGTTTTCCCCAGAATTACGTAGTCAACTATTCTCTTAGTTGTTTCCAAGAGACACAAGAAGTATCTTCAAAGCTTAACCATTATTGTCATCATCAAAAATTAAGGTTTGATCCCTGACTTAGCCTGTGAAAACATAACTATCAGTATCAGGGCTCCCTTAACGGTTCTTATATCACTTTAAGTCCTGGGATAATGTAAAAGAAGACCAGCATGGATCTGGCTTCCCCGCTCACACTTATTATCCTTGAGTGGAGTGCGTGAGGGACAAGGCATATAGGAAACAGGCATTAGGGCACTTCATGTCTATCTCTTAGGTCTACAACATATTTCCCATAAGATATATACCACAGACCTCTTCTTCCAGGACAGCATCATTTAATTATCTCCCAATTCCAGCCCCTCCCAAGAAAGTAATGTGATTGTCCACATCTTATTACATGTTGTGGCGCTAGTGGAGAATATTATAAAAAGAATTGGATCAATTGGTATAGTTTGACACAGTGAATTTTGACCTTTGTCCTAGAAAGTTACTTTCAAGCCTCTTAGGCAGCAGCAGCAGCAGCATCATCATCATAACAATAATAATAATAACACAATAGCTTGAAATTACAATGTCACAGTGTCATTCTAAACATTGTGCATGTGTTAATTCACTTAACCTTCATGCAACAATATTATGAAAAAAATGCTATTTTTATCCTTGTTTTGCAAATGGAGAAAGGCACAAAGAGTTAAGCAATTTGATAAAGGTACCATAATTAATAAGTGAAGGGTTGCGTTTTGATTTTGGGAGTCTGGCATGAGAGTACATGTTCTTAACCATTATACTATTCTTTCCCAGGACCCAGGCTTATTAGTCATCAGATGTGATGCTCCCTCCTGACATGAATTCTGCTCATTGAGTTGGAGAAAAGAGAAAAAGCATTATATGACAATATGAATAAATACCTGGAGAGGCTATGACCTGACACCTTTATGCTTAAGTGGGGAGCTCAGAATTTCAACAGGAGATAGCCTAAGATACCAAAGAAAGAGAAATGACAAACCATTGTCTGATTTGAACAGAGCTACTTGTCAACATGTCCATTCTAAATTTTAGCCTTCAAATTTTATTTTTCATGCACATCTCATTTTTGTGGTCCCAATGGAGCCCAACTTCATGTACAAGTACCCAACAGACAGGAAACGCTCTCCCAGACTGTGTATTGCTGAGAGAGAGGCAATCATCTCTGCTAGGTAGAGAAAAGCTGTTAATAGGGAGTATACACTAAGATCAATAAACAAGAGAAGTTTACAGACCATGACTGGGACTTCTGGATAAACCAAGAGACTGCCTAAAACGTAGCCTGCAAAGAGCTGTTGAAACCTGTGCACTGGTTCATCAAGTCTGGAGATGGGGCTACTAATCATTGCTTGGACATTGGGAAATCTTGGACAGAGTGATGACAGAGAAGAAATAGGGCTGACCCAACTGCTCATTTTTTTTCAATGTAGCAAGTAAAGGTTTTGCTTTGCTTTCAATTTTCTCTAATTTACAAGATGGAAAGTTTTTACCAACTAAACTTGTTTTCATATCTGAAAGTCCAACCGGTTGCACTTGACTCTGATAAAATGGATCTTTTCAGTCCTGCCTCCAGGCTTCTGTCCTTGCCCTTCCCTCTCTCTGATATGCCCTTCCCCACACTGAGCTCCAGCTGAAATATCACTCCCACCTCTTGGCAGATTCAACCACTCATTCTTATAGTTTTAGTAGAGCAATAACAGCCAAAGTCCACGATAAACTTTTTTGTTTGTTTGTTTAGCACGTGCTTTTATTATATTGTGTTATTAGCTAATTTCACATTACATTTGAAAAGTAGTTTTCTATTTACAAAACAGCTTAATTTGTACACCCTGTACTCAAAAGAATAATGTATAAAATATGAGCATTAAAGTTAAAATTGTGAAACTAATTCTTTGTAGCAGAACTTATTTATTTAATTTTATTATAGTTTCTTTCTTTTTTTAAAATTAATTAATTAATTTATTTTTTGGCTGCGTTGGGTCTTCGTTGCTGCTCGTGGGCTTTCTCTAGTTGTGCCAGCGGGGGCTACTCTTCATTGCGGTGTGCGGGCTTCTCATTGCAGTGGCTTCTTTTGCTGTGTAGCACGGGCTCTAGGCGCATGGGCTTCAGTAGTTGCGGCACGCAGGCTTCAGTTGTTGTGGCTTGCGGACTCTAGAGCACAGGCTCAGTAATTGTGGCTCGTGGGCTCTAGAAAGCAGGCTCAGTAGTTGTGGCACATGGGCTTAGTTGCTCCGCGGCATGTGGGATCTTCCTAGACCAGGGCTCGAACCTGTGTCCCCTGCACTGGCAGTCGGATTCTTAACCACTGTGCCACCAGGGAAGCCCTGGATTAGAGCTGATTTACAATGTTGTGTTAGTTTCAGGTGTACAGCAAAGTGATTTGGATTTACACATACATATATTCATTCTTTTTCAGATTCTTTTCTCACATAGGTTATCACAGAATACTGAGTAGATTTCCCTGTGCTATACAGTAGGTCCTTTTTGCTTATCTATCTTATACACAGTAGTGTGTATGTGTTAATCCCAAGCTCCTGATTTATCCCTCCCCCCACCACATTTCCCCTTTGGTAACCCTAAGTTTGTTTTAGATCTCTGTAAGTCTATTTTGTAAATAAGTTCATTCGTATCATTTTTTTTAATTAAATTCCACATAAGAGTGATATAATATTTGTCTTTCTCTGTCTGACTTACTTCACTTATCTGTCTGACTTACTTAACATATCTCTAGGTCCATCCATGTTGCTGCAAATGGCATTATTTCATTCTTTTTATGGCTGAGTAATATTCCATGGTATATATGTACCACATCTTTATCCATTCGTCTGTCGATGGACATTTAGTTTGCTTCCATGTCTTGGCTACTATAAATAGTGCTGCAATGAACATTGGGGTTCATGTATATTTCCGTACTATGGTTTTCTCTGGGTATATGCTCAGGAGTGGGATTGCTGGATCATATGGTAGTTCTATTTTTAGCTTTTACTATAAACTATTCAGGGATGAATAGGAGGTGATGAAACAAAACTTACACGTTGAAACTGTAGGTTCAAAGTTTGGGTAGCGAGTAAAAAATGAGAGCAGGACATTAATACAGTTGAAAGAAGTGGGTTTTCTGACAAGAAGAATCCTGAGCACAGTTGTAGTCAGAGGGAAGCTTCGTTCCATTTGTTAGGTGAGAAAGGGAGATCAAAGAAGCAATCAAAGGAGGGACTGACTGCAATTCAAGGGGTCAGAGGAAGGAAGAATTAACCTTGGAAAAGAGAAGATGGGATTATTATAATTAGTGTGAAGGTCTACAAGGGATTAGACAAATCTGGAAAACTTGGGCACCTTCTGACCTCCCACAGTCACTTCCAAGAAAACAATATTTTCTCACCATCATTATGAGAATAGAAATGTGGAGTTGAAAAGGAGAACTCATTCCTATCTTGGGAGTATAAAGATAAAAATTATGAGTTAAGTCTGATTGCTGAAATGTTTATATGAAAGTGCTTCATATGCTTGACTTAAAATACCAAAAGTAGTCTCTGAAAATGAAAACACAACACAAATGTATACTCTAAAAGGATAAATGTATTATAGATGCTGTAGGATCTGAGCCAAGGGTGGAAAAGGTACAATGAAGGAGCACTGACTTTTAAGCATCTGATTCATTCATTTTCTAAATGGGTCAGAAAAATCTGTGAAAATATTCAATTGCCATAATAAGGGAGGCAAGTTACTTGAATTTTTTTAAAGCTTGAACCCTAAGCACATGATATATCTCAAGGAGTAAAACTGCACAATCTCACAGAAAGGAAAATTCTGACCTTAGCAATATGTGGTGTCCCAGTGGATACAAGGATTAAGTGTCTGAACAGGCTTTTGTAATACAGCGGGAAACTTAGAAATCACTGAGGCATGAAATGTAAAAGGAATAACAAAGCGGGTTTGGGTTATAAAAGGCAGCAGTAAGTGTTTGCTGATGTGACTGTAAGAGCAGAAGGGTTACACATGACACACTCTACACACTTAAAAGAAAAATAAGGATGAGACTGTGCTGAGTATGACACTGCTAAAACATGAGCCAAAGAGAACAAGGGCACAGAGGCATGAGATGCTGAATACAAAAAAGCAGTAATCGTGAGATCCACTTGATAGCAATAGGAGAGAATCCAAATGGCAATTTGGGGATTTGTAAGGCTCTAAAGGAACCAAATGAAACTGTCAAAGGGGACCGTTTTCATCTGCCAAGGCAAAGTGGAACAATAGGAGAAATGGCAACAGTGATGTGGTTTTCTAAAGCAGATGTTGTTGCTGATTCCTGGCCCGTGTTCCCGATCCAGTTCTAGAATGCATTCATGGATATCGATGCTGGAGTCTGAGTTGGAGACACACCAGAGCATTCTATGAGCAGTGCAGGTCAGTGTTCAAAAGACAGAGAGAGAGAGGGGCTTTCCTGGTGGTGCAGTGGTTGAGAGTCCGCCTGCCGATGCAGGGAACACGGGTTCGTGCCCCGGTCTGGAAAGATCCCACATGCCGCGGAGCGGCTGGGCGCGTGAGCCATGGCCGCTGAGCCTGCGCGTCCGGAGCCTGTGCTCCGCAACGGGAGAGGCCACAACAGTGAGAGGCCCGCGTTCCGCAAAAAAAAAAAAAAAGAAAAGACAGAGAGAGAGAGAGCAACACTACACGGCCAGGTAGTTAAAGCCAACGAGGGAGCAAACTTTGAGTTTAGCTCCTGGATCTTCTTCCATGCTGTTACTTTTCCATCTAGTCACTTAGACTCTTGTGGTCTTTGCTTCATCAGAGATGAAGAGGCTTGGTAATGAGTTCTTACCATACAGAAACTCTACCAAGGTGGCAGGAAAAGTGCTGCGTAATCAGTCGTTTTACTCCTTGTTAAAGCAGGCAACATAGAAGATTGAATGACTCCAGGAATCCCTCTTGAAAAGTGAGTAGTATAAGAAGATTTTAAGATTAAGCAAAAATAATGGCTTTAGTCCCAGTCTCAGGATGTGGGGACCATAGGAGTCAAAGGAAGCCAAAATTGACAATGTAAAAATGAAAGCACTTCAAAAAATAGACTTGATACAGAATTCTCTGTGGTAGTCCATGCTTCAGATGAACACGTAATCTTTTGGGAAATCCATCCCAGTGGCAAATCTAAAACAGTCGATGTTCATCACCACTGAGACCAGACACAAAAGCGCAGGGAATCATATAATGCTTTTCTATACACTAGAGTACTTTTATGGTAAGCAACGAAAATAAATGTAGCTAACTTAAGCAAAAAGGAAATTTAGTTAAAGGATGCTTATGGTATAGCAACGAACCAGACTTAAAATGTGGCAGTTTCCAGACATGTAAGTTGTGGGAAGTACTTAAAGAGACTCTGCCACTGAAAGACTTGCACCCAATCATTTTCCCCTCTTTGTGTTGTTCTGCTCAAGATTCACAGTGCCACTTACACAAGGTACCTAGAATAGTCAATTTCATAGAGTTAGAAAGTACATTGGTAGATGCCACCAGCCCGGGCACAGGGTGGTGAGGAGGGAATGAGGAGTTAATGTTTAATGGGTGTAGAGTTTTAGTTTAGGAAGGTAAAAAAATTCAGGAGACGGATGATCATGAGAGTTGCACAACAATGTGAATGTACTTAGTGCCACCGAACTGTACAGTTAAATATGGTTAAAATAGTATGTTTTATATATGACTTTTACCACAATAAAAAAAACATTAAAAAAAAAAAGATTCACAGTGCCAGAGAGAGGCTGTTGAGATTACCTTGGGTCACATGTCTGCCCTTCAAGTAGAGAAAAGTGGGGCACCTGGATGTCTAGAGTCCCCTGAGAACAGGCAAACGAAGAGAGGTAATTACCTAAAGGGATATCAAGAACTGGTGTGAAAGGAGAATGCATGCTGGGCAGTGTAAAAGAAACAAAAGCAAACATCTGCCTCAATTAAAAAAGAATCTTGACATAAGAATTTTAATGCAGAAGCAACTAATTCATATCAAGAGATAATAGGGCAAACCCACTGTGATAGTTAATTTTGTATCTCAGTTTGACTGGACCACAGAGTGCCTAGACATTTGGTCAAGTATTATTCTGGATGTGTCTGTGAGGGTGTTTATGGATGAAATGACCCTCTGAATGGTTAGACTGAGTAAAGCAGACTGCCCTCCCTAATGTGGGTGGGCCTCACTCAATCAGTGAGGCCTTTAATAGGACAAAAGGGCTGACCCTCCCACAAGTAAGAGGCAACTCCTCTTTGCCCTGAACTGAGACAAAGGCTTTTTCTTGCCTTCAGCCTTGAACTGAAACATCAGCTCTATCTGGCTGTCAAGCCTGTCGGCATTC
>NW_006798403.1:1165566-1167340 GCF_000442215.2 Lipotes vexillifer | reverse complement strand
CGGCATTCCAACTGGAACTCATGCCTTCAGTTCTTCTAAGTCACCAGCTTGCCCATTGCAAATCTCTCAGAACTTGTCGGCTTCCATAATTGTGTGAGCCAATTCCTTATAATTAATTAATTAATACTCAGGACCAATTAATTGGTTCTGTTTCTCTGGAGAAACCTAATACACTCATCTCCTTAAAGTGGAGATATAGAAGTAAATGTTTTTCCTACCCTGCAGTACTTAAAGCAACTTGCCTTGTACTATAGTCATTTCATTAATGCTGTGTGTCATTTGTCTTTCTACAGTGGGCACTGGACTTGGAATCATAAAACTAATTTTAAATACTAGCTTTGACATAAATTTAATCTTGGGAAAATTGCAAGAACCTTTAACCTTCAGTTTTCCCATCTGCCAGATTTGGACAATAACACTTATAAAGCGTGATTGTTTTTAGAAATAAAGGACATAATTAAAGGAAAAGTGTTCAGCTGATGCCTAGTAAACAGTAGGGGTTTAATGAATGCTTGTAACTTCTAGTATGGAATATAAATCAGGGCAGGGTCCATGTTGTCTACTCTCTTGGCTACATTCCCCAAAGCGCAGGGCATAGTAGACACTTGATAAACATTTGTGAGCAAAAATGAAATATACAGGTAAAAACTCTTCTTTTGGTTTCTAAACTTATACACACTGTTATGTACATGGAATGAAGTGTGAATGAATAGACTGACCAAATAATATCAAGCACCAGCACACAGCATGTGATCTCCGCACAAAAATGAGCAATTGGGCGAGACAACCACAGTCTTCTAGGAAGAAGAATTTAACATCCTGCTGATAAAAGTGCAATCTTCAAGATAAATGATAGGGCTGATGCTGCGTGGGGGGATGTGTGTTAGGAGAGGTTTTCTACCATCTTCAAAAAAACTTAAATCGAAGGCAATGCTGGTGATTTCTTAAATGTTATTGACATAAACTCAAATGAGCATGTCATATTTCACTATCATCCCTAAAGATTTTCTCAAAGGAAAATCATCTGCTGACGAGGGGGGAAAGTAATATTCGTGTCTCTTATCTGAGGTTTTTCAGGGCCAACTGTTCTAGTTTACTCTCTTCTTTAACCATTCATTTGAACTGTGTCTACATAACCTGAAAATAAACTTTTTGTGATGTCACAAAAACAGATTTGCTGGAATCATTTAGTTATTTTGACCTTGTAAGGACATAGCCACAGAAAACCACAGAGTACTAATTCCTGATTCCAATATTACACTATTTTTTTTGTATGGCCAGCAAAATTTGAAGTCAGTGAAAAGAAAAATCCCCATAGAGTCATAAAATACAAGTATATAAGTTCTTTAATATTTTCCATTCCCTTCATTTAAAGAAAACTGAGACCCAGCAAGAATATGAAAATCTCCAATTTTTACAGGACTCATTTGGAACATGATTCAGATTATTTGGTGCATTTAATTCATTCTTTCAGGAAATACTAGTTAAGAATCACCTTGTGACAGGCATTGTATAGAAGGTGAAGACACAGTGAGAAACGACAGCCTCTCATGAAACTTTCATTTTAAAAGGGAGGATCAGGGCTTCCCTAGTGGTGCAGTGGTTGAGAGTCCGCCTGCCGATGCAGGGGACACAGGTTCGTGCCCTGGTCCGGGAAGATCCCACATGCCGCAGAGCGGCTGGGCCCATGAGCCATGGCTGCTGAGCCTGCGCGTCCGGAGCCTATGCTCCGCAACGGGAGAGGCCACAACAGTGAGAGGCCCGCGTACCGCAA
>NW_006798403.1:1093509-1165282 GCF_000442215.2 Lipotes vexillifer | reverse complement strand
CAAAAAAAAAAAAAAAAAAAAAAAAAGAGGATCAAACAATAAACAAGTAAATAAGAGAGTCCTACATAATGAAAAGTTTAATAAAGATAATAATTCAGGATAATATATCAGAGAGTGATGTGGATGCCTCCTCAGAGGGAGTTGTCAGCAAAGAACTCCCCCAAGAAAGCGATATTTGTGCTTCATCAATGATCACAAAGACTGTCTTGTGAAGACCTGAAAGGGTATTCTAGACAGTGAAACAGCACGTGCAAGGTCCTTGGAATGGCATACACTTAACAAATTTAAAGGACAAAGAGAAAGCCAATGTGGCTGGAGCATATGGATATAGAAATAAGTAGCATGAGACAGACGTTTACAGCCATGATGAGAAACTACGATTTTATTTGAAATGCAAAGGATACTGATAGTCCAATGGTCTCATGGTCCAGTGTTCCCCATTATCATGAAGCTGAACTTTTTCTGGCAACAAATAGCTCTACTTCTGGAAAAATAACTAAAATGCAGGCTTGGCTCCTTTGCTGTAGGATTTCATTTATCTGTAACATGAGGCTATTCAGTAAGCCAAGTGATTCCATAAAACAGATTCCCTTGAATGGCCCAATCCATTTAATCTACTAAAGGGGTGCCATTTGTTTCCCCTGGGCTGATGCAGAGTTGTATGTTCAACCTGGACATTATGTAGTCGTCTGGGAAGCACAAGCCCGGCGAGTGAGTAATGATGGATGGCTTACCTCTGAGGCGTACACTTCCTCAATGAATCCACATCAGCAGTGCCGAGCCTTCCAAGCTTCTTCTCCAGAACAGGGGCCAACTCCACAGGCTCCTTAGAGACAAGAGTAATTTTTGCTCACATTTTTTTCCTGCCTGAGAAATAGAGAGAGACAGCTCTGTTTTAAATCAAGCCCCCAGTGCAAGGCTTGCCTCCATCCTATAATGAAAACTAAATGAAACAAGTGAAAGCTATTTTGACTTACACCCAAAGGAGCTAAAAACTTGTTCAGGCATTCAGTGAACAACGGAGGCAAGTGGTGATCATGGGAATGGCCAAGTCGAGGTGATATCTCAGGTCATCCTATTTCCCTCCTCTGGTAATTCTTTGTTACACCAAATAGCATCCATTTATATGTCAGATTTTCTACCAGACTCCCATCTGTTTTAATTCCTCCACAACCTCAATTCCATCTCTAGATGAGGATCTATTTTATAATCTTTATTACATCTCTCTCTGCTGAGCAAGAGAGGGGGAAACTAGGAAATCAGAAAGCATAAATATTGGTCTTGGGTCAACTTGATGAAAGAAAACAGACCTTCCTTGTGTAGTCATATTGATTCTGAAAAACTTTATTTTCAATCTCATCATATCTCAGAAATAAATCAGACACTGAATAAAAATAGTGATAAATGCCAGGAAAGTAACTATAAAACAATATTCCATGGGACAACAACGATAACAAAATATTATTTATTAAGCACTTACTAAGTGCTAACCACCATATTAAAAGTGCATTCAATACATTTTCTTATTTATTCCTCAACATGACCCTGTGAAATTGATTGCCTGGAAAGTGGAAAAAGTGGAATACTGATCTTTTAACTGTAAAGCCTGTACTCTTAACCAAAATTGGAAAATAAGTTAGTCATAAGCTTTTTACTTGAAATGAAAAATTAATTCTATTTTAAGAGGGTAGACAAATTGGAAACACAAATGATTCTTTTTTGTCTTACCCCTATATCAAGAGTCAACAAACTACAGTCTGTGGGCCAAATCTAAGCCCCCATCTGATTTTGTAAGTAAAGTTTTATTGGAACACAGCCTTGCCCATTTGTTTATACATTACCTATGGCTGTTTCTATGCTATAACAGCAAAGTTGACTAGTTGCAACAAAGACCATCTGGACCTCAAAGTCTAAAATATTTATTATCTGGCCCTTTATAGCAAATATTTGTTGACCCCTGCCCTATATTTCCAATAATTCCCTTCACACAAAGATCTTACGCTTAACTGCCATCAGTCCTGCAGTATCCCTGTCATAAACAAATTACTATACAAGATGGATATTTTGTATGCCATAGCAGATGCTGTTGTAGGTGCCCTGGCAAGATTTCCTTCATCTCCCAACTGTTGTGAGTTTGGCTCTCAGCAGCTCACAGATGCATCCTTCTCAAGAGATTTGCCTTAAGGAGGCTGACTGGAGCCACCCTCCTGGAAATGCTTGTGAGGTTATGGTCTCCTTCCAGGGAAGCCCACAGCCAGTGACTAACTGATATGGAATATAAAACAAGTAGCTACCTTGCTTCAAGGTGGGACAAGCATGTGGTGCCATGGTCCATAGCTCCCTGTGGGACCAGGCTCAAGCTAGGCTTCAGTGGAATCAGCATCTTTGAAGAACTTTTTCCCCTACTCCATACTGCTTTCCTCATTCCTTTTCAGGTTTTACCTGAAGCACTGTCTCCTCAAATCCCTTACAGAAGCATCCTTTTCTTAAATTTTGCTTCTTAATTACCTACTTAAGACACATGGTGCATGTACACAAGGAATATTTATTGTGTTCATACACAATTTAAGAGAAATGTGTGGAAATATGGTGTGTATTATGTGATGATGTGATGAAGTTGGGAAGCTGGTATAAGACAGGAAAGTTTTTCTCTCTACCCTCTTAGATTTAGTAATGGGGGTATGAAAATTAAACTGACAAAAGACAAAGAGAAAAGGGCTTATCTGCAGCACTTAGGAACCAACAAAAGAAGTAGCTGGCTTCTTAAATGGTTGAAATTAGAGACTTATATACCTAATTTAGTAAAGGAAAGGAGGGCAGTGGGGAGAGAAGATGCTTTTAAGGACAAATAGGGTTTTTCTTAATGAAAGATAAATGGGTGTTTAGAAGAACAATCGAGAGATAAGAAAATTTGTAATGTCTGTTATACAAACATGAACGGACTTTCTGTCTCATTTAGGGCCATAAAACTCCCCCAGAGAAGGGATGTGGGGTAGGTTTTACTCTCATTCCTCCTTCTGGGAAATATCTGCCCTGAAGAAGGAATTTATGGTAGCTTTATTTCGCAGAAGTTGCTGCTTAAGGAAAACTCCAAGAAGGCTTCTTTCTGTGCCTGTTGATCCTCGATTTCCTTCACCTCAAAATAATCCATATGCCAAAGTGGCATATTCTGATTCCTTTCCATGTCAACTCTGGAGTTCCGAGCGAATCCCCACATTGGGAAGAAGAATTAGGGGAAAGGAGGGGGTGCCATCTTGTGCTCTTCTGCTCTAAGTTGGTGTATCTTCTGTGCAGATGATAAATCTAAAGGAAATTCCATTTTCTTCCTTTTCCCACCAGTAACTCTGACTCTCACCCCTAGAACAGCACATCTGACTCCAGTCTTAGTGACTATAGATGCCCCAAAAAGCTTGAGAATCTTCTATCGTGTCGACCCCATTGACTGCTGTTGCAAGCTTTGTCAGCCTACTCCTCCATCAGCAGAGGAATCAGAAAGAAGAACGAAGGACACCTGAACACAAAAGAAATGGTCCATTTAAAAACGTATTTTTGGGGCTTCCCTGGTGGTTCAGTGGTTAAGAATCTGCCTGCCAAAGAAGGAGACATGGGTTCCAGCCCTGGTCCAGGAAGATCCCACATGCCGTGGAGCAATTAAGCCCGTGCGCCACAACTACTGAGCCTGTGCTCTAGAGCCCATGAGCTACAACGACTGAGCCCATGTGCCACAACTACTGAAGGCTGTGAGCCACAACTACTGAGCCCAAGAGCCACAACTACTGAAGCCCACACACCTAGAGCACGTGCTCCACAACAAGAGAAGCCTCCACAATGAGAAGGCTGCGCACCGCAACGAAGAGTAGCCCACACTCACCACAACTAGAGAAAGCCCGGGCGCAGCAACGAAGACCCAATGCAGCCCAAAATTAATTAATTAATTATTTTAAAATGTATTTTATATCTGGTTCCTATCCTGACATGTTTCTTGTCATGTGAACCTGAGAATCTTATTGGAGTGAGGAAAATAAGAACAGTTTTCCTCTTTGAAACAGTGCACTATGTGTCACATGCTTTTTAGCTAAATTGTGTTCTTTGTCGTTTTGCTTACATGTCTGAGGCCTAAAACAAAAAAACTTTTTTGGGGTTCCTCTCTCCTACAACAATTACTCCCACCGCCACACCGTGAGAAACTGCACCCACCCTCCAGCACACTCACACACCCCAGGACAGACAGCCCACTGGAATGTCTGGTAACAAACGCCCTGAGGCATTCTCTTTAGCTGAACAGTTAAGAAAAAATTCTAAAAGACTGAACCACGTGTGACCTAAATTGGCTTTAAAAATGCTTTTCAGAGCAGAGAGAACAGCATTTGCAGCATAATCATTTTCCACCTTGACATTAATTATGCACCGTGGTGTTCAGAGAGCAACTCTGAGCCAGGAATATGTGTTTAAGTAAACATGTCAAGCAAGGCAGAACATTGTAAAATGAAGAAAATATTAAATACAATGCTGTTATGATCCATTTCTCTTCTTTTCTTCATAAATCTTCTGCATTCAACCTACATAGGGATGGCATTTCCCTCTTCAAAGACAGATGAGGTGACTCAACAATACTTACAGTTTGGATTTCTTGAAAGAGAAAAAGAGAAAAGAGGTGCTTTTTTTTCCACTTTGTGATTGAAAAGAAAAGGGGCTTGCTGATTTAAAGAGCTGCACACCCTTAGCGAAGCTTTAGAAAGCATTCTCTATAGGAACAATTCCATTTCTATACAGTCATAGGAACCGTAATTTCATTCCCCTTTCTTCGTTATCAAGGACATTTGCATGACGACAGGGTCCTAGCAGCTCCTGAATTTACCTATTCCTGATCCTTTTTTAAATTTAGTGTTATTAGCCATTGTAGGTGGCATCTTCATTAATTGTCATAAGTAAAATTTCAATGCCACCAAAGATTCCAGCCCCAGCAAGAGGCTTAATGAGAATATTCTACTATTCATAAGAAAAAATCCTAAGATAGCATCCAAAATATTTAGAAGGTTCCAGTGGTTTTTAAAATAATTTTTAGCTACTCTTCAATGAACTCTTATGACAAAGCCCAATATAAAACACACACACACACACACACACACACACACACAAAAGCAGAGCATCCCCTAGTTGAGCCAGGTATCATACCTTGTATACACAGCCCCCCATGGTACCTGTGTGGGTAACTCAGGAACTCTCAGGGTGCCTGCTAAGCTCAGTTTACAAGCCAATGACTTAATCCAATCACAATATGCTATTGTCTTCTGGATAAAGAATTTATGCCCATTGACAATAGGCCTATAAAAACCATCTCCTTCTAAAACCATTCTACAGAAAACCATCTCTGTCTAATAAGATTTCAATCACTGGAAGACAAGTGAAATACATTTTTCTGGGAAATACTGCCTTTACTTCTTTAGATATACCTGTTGACAAAACATCTCTGCCAGAAATCTCAACTTGATAGAATCTGTGAACATATTAGATCATAACATGAAAGAAAGAAAAAAAAACGACGAAGAACTTTTTTCTGAGGAAGCTCACAAAATTTCTAAAGCAGGCAAAGCTCTCTAGGGGTCAAAGAATATTTAAATTTTCTTTGAGAAGGAAATTAACAAGTACTCAAGGGCTGTGAGTGATAATTGGAGGATATAAAGTGACTGCAAAAGGTAGTTCTATGGGGTCCAGTGTAGAGTGTCTAGGATATAAGAAGATGATCTAGGGCTTCCCTGGTGGCGCAGTGGTTGAGAATCTGCCTGCCAATGCAGGGAACACAGGTTCAAGCCCTGGTCTGGGAGGATCCCACATGCCACGGAGCAACTGGGCCCGTGAGCCACAACTACTGAGCCTGTGCGTCTGGAGCTCGTGCTCCACAACAAGAGAGGCCACGATAGTGAGGCCCGCGCACCGTGGTGAAGAGTGGCCCCCGCTTGCCACAACTAGAGAAAGCCCTCGCACAGAAACGAAGACCCAACACAGCCAAAAATAAATAAATAAATAAATAAATTTAAAATGCACAGTATTCCAAATCATTGTATAAAAAAATAAAATAAAATTATAAAAAAAATAAAAGGAGGGCTGTATATTAAAAAAAAAAAAAAAAAGAAGATCTACTCAGTGATGGATAGACCATTTCATGAGTAAGAGACAAAAGGGATAAAACTATGTTTAACTAGGAAAGGAATCAGGAAGAAATTGAATTGCATACATATGTTTGAAATTCTATTAAAAAGTAGACTTGTTCTGTTTTGCTCCAAGGGCAAAATGAGTGACATTTATAAGAAAACAGATTTTACACTAACGTAAGAAAAGCCTTTCAAACTAGAGTTGATAAAATAGACTTGGGAGGTATGACATTTCTAATACTAGAGGCATAAAAGAAAAAACTTACAGACCTAATGGGGATTCTTGAACAGGGTCTGGTGCTTGGTATACAAGACCTTGTTCTTGCCAGTGTTCAATATATATATTCTAATTTGATTGCATTAATTAAGTATGTTAAAAGATAAATTGAGGCAAAGAGTTTATTTGAGCAAAAATTGATTCCAGTCGAGCAGCACCAAACTGGAAATGGTAGAAGTGCTCCTCCAATGTGAGCTGGGGAAAGACTTACAGACAAAAGGTGGAAGCGAAGCAAGGAAATTATTGATTGGCTATAGGTTAAAGCCTAGTTGGCTGTCTGTGATTGACTGCCCTTAGGTTTCAATGTATAACCTTGAGGCATTTACAGGCTTAGGTTTTGGTTTGCTTACTCGTAGATGCAAGGCATTAGAACCACCTCAGTCTAAGGGCTTCCTTGTTTAATTAATTTAACAAGTTCTAGCGGAAGTCAAAACATTCTATCATATGTCATTATTAAAATGTTCATGAACCACCAAGAGTGCTCAAAGTCTTCATCAATTTGAGGAATGTGGCAGAATCCACATATATCATAACAAAGGAAAAAATTAAGAGCATCTTTGGAGCTGTGATGTGACCTGCCAAATGGGCGTAAATTAGATTTTCCTTCAACATTTAAACACCTCATATCTGGTTAGAGTACATCTTGAAAACAAGAATAGTATTCACATACATCACTTTTTTAAAACATAAACATACATCTGAAGGTGTTTTTCAAGCCAAAATTCATACCTCAAGTAATAGGGAACACACATACATACACACACACACACATACACACATGAGGAAAAATAGTATTATACCATAGAAACTCAGAATTAGTTGTTTTTTCTCACACTCTGTCTAAAAAGCTCTGCATGGTCTGCATATTGTTTAATTTCAATTTGGGCTCCTTTTCCCCCTTTTCTGAATGCACCTCTCTTCTATTCAAATTTCAATTCCCGAGTCAAATATATTTTCCTAAGATAAGCCTTTCCTAACCCCATCCAATTTAAAGATGTACCCCCTTTTATTTATTATTTACTTGCTCTTGTTCTTTGCCTAAATAATCGATTTCTTTTCTTTTTTTTTTTTTGCGGTACGCAGGCCTCTCACTGTTGTGGCCTCTCCCATTGCAGAGCACAGGCTCTGGGCGTGCAGGCTCAGTGGCCATGGCTCACGGGCCCAGCCGCTCCGTGGCATGTGGGATCCTCCCGGACCGGGGCACGAACCCGTGTCCCCTGCATCGGCAGGCGGACTCCCAAACACTGCACCACCAGGGAAGCCCTGATTTATTTTCTTAATCTCTGAGTCTGTGCTAGATTAAAAGTTCCATATTTGTTTTGTTCACCACTGTAAATTCAAGACCAAAACCACAGAAGCCTCAATAAATATTTGGAGGGAAAATGAACAGGTTCAGAAGCATAAGGAGAACCTTGTTCCTGAGGTTGATAATGGAAAGTCTCTTTTTTAAGCTTTTCAAAATTTATAACCATTATTTTCAAGTGCTTTTTTAAAAAAGTAATCCCTCCTCTCATTTTCAAAATGTAACTGTTAGCAAATATTAAATCTAATAAGTAGTATGTGCTGATGTTGTGCTAGGTATTGTGTGGTATATCAGTAAATGTACACTCTATTTGGATATATAATACATACTCAAACAACTCTCCATAAAATTAAGCAATAACTGAAATTTGACAGGTAGGAAACCTGGCACCATGGTTCCAACAGGAGAGAGGTGAGACTCAGCCAACATGTTTCTAAGTCTTCAATTTGTTTATATACATATAGGTAATTGGATACCCCCATAATATACCCATAGATATATTACATGATGGGTATGTGAAAGGCTAATGCAAGGTGGTATACAATAAGGGCTACATGAACACTATAAAATAATTAGATAATATACATATATAACTTTTAGTGGATCTGATCTCGGGTGGCTTCGGCCTGCAACGGCCAGTGATTGAGGTCGGGTCACGGCAGTGACAGCACCAAATCCTAGCCACTAGACCAGTGGCCAGTGACAAGGCCCTGGCCTTATGGCTTTGCAGAAAAAGAATTCCCACAAAGACAGAAAGTAGTGAAACAAGTAAAGTATTTATTAAGAAAAAGAGTACAGTACGTGTGGATAGACACACGAGCAGACTCAGAGAGTAGCGCCCTTGTGGCAGTTTAAATCACTTATATGGGGCATTTCTTCCAGGATTCCTTTGGCCAATCATTTTGAGTTGCCTAGTTCAAAGCCCATATTTGGTCTATCTCAATATCTTCCCATGTGTGCGCGTGCATCTCTTAGCCAAGATGGATTCTACCGAAGAGGCCCATGGGTAGATTTAGCCACTTGGCATCACTTCCCTTTTGACCTCCAAGGATCCTTTCTACGCATGTGAAGTCAGGGAGGTCTCCCGACTTTAAGAATGAGGAATATGTGGTCTCTTATCTTCTATCTGGGCAGGGCCCAGCTTCCTCTCTCAACTGTCCTGTTATTCTAGTCTCGGAGTATCGTTCCACAGGGAACAGACTCCAACCATTTGGCCCGGGGGCCCATCTATGTCCTGCCTTAGATCCATAGTCTTCAACAATATACTTATTTGAAGCAAATTTTCAAAAATATTTATAAATCCCAAGATACATATTTTGTTTCATTACTGTTACCGACCATGTTTATTATCTTTACTGTTTTAATCAGTATTTGACATTAAAAAGAGAAAAATACTCCATTAAAAGAAGAACCCTTAGGAAGGTACCTGACCTGGATGTCCGATGAAACTTTCCAGAGGACATGAAGGCTAAAATCTAAGTGGGAAACATTCAGGAGAGGGGAAGATTTTCCAGGCAGAAAAAAACATTGCCAAAGTGAAGAGTAAGAAAAATTATGGCTTCTTCCAGAAACTGAAAGAAATTCAGTGTGGTTGGAATATAGTATACTTGGGGTTGATAAGGAGCAGAAGTGGCAAATGATGAAGCTACAGGGGTAAGCAAGGGCCAAATCTGAAAGCTCTTTTTGGTTTTTTGGTTTTTTTTTTTTTTTTTTTTTTTTTGCGGTGCGCGGGCCTCTCACTTCTGTGGCCTCTCCCGTTGCGGATCACAGGCTCCGGACATGCAGGCTCAGCGGCCGTGGCTCACGGGCCCAGCCGCTCCGCGGCATGTGGGATCTTCCCGGACCGGGGCACGAACCCGTATCCCCTGCATCGGCAGGCGGACTCTCAACCACTGCGCCACCAGGGAAGCCCTGGTTTTTTTTTTTTTTTTTGCGGTGCGCGGGCCTCTCACTTCTGTGGCCTCTCCCGTTGCGGATCACAGGCTCCGGACATGCAGGCTCAGCGGCCGTGGCTCACGGGCCCAGCCGCTCCGCGGCATGTGGGATCTTCCCGGACCGGGGCACGAACCCGTGTCCCCTGCATCGGCAGGCGGACTCTTAACCACAGCGCCACCAGGGAAGCCCTGCTTACTGATATTGATGATCATTTCCACTTACTGACTAGAATTCTGGCCTCCCATAGCCAAGAGAAGTTACTGTAGCGGAGCAAAATTTGCCAACCCCAAATGTCTCTTCAGAATGTGGATTATTTTCAGCAGAAAACAATCAAGGCCCAGAAGACTCAGGAACTCTTTCTTTTTACCTCTCCCTTTATTGCCTAAAGAATGAAGATAAAGGACCTGTTTCCAGAAAAGAGCTATCAACATAGATAACTATAGTATGAAGTAGGTGTGAGAGACAAGGGGGGACCTAGAAAATTTGTTCAAATTCCTCTCTGTGTCCCACTGCCTCTGCATGGCCCAGCAAACATTTATTTACCAAACATCTGCTTTTGTATTCCAGGTGAATTGCCTCCCTCCACTTGAAGTCCCAAACCTCTACACCCAACATCCCCTTTTGTCTTTAGCTGAAGATGGTATTTAAGGTGAAGGTTTTAGCCATTTTGGTGAGTTACTCAGTTTCTCTGGGTCTCTCCCATATATACATATGATTAAACGTTTGTTTGATTGTCTCCTGTTAATCTGTTTCATGTCAATTTAATTCTTAGACCAGCCAGAAGAACCTAGAAGGGTAGAGGAAAATTTCTTCCTTCCCAACAATATCTAAAGACTACAATGCACCAGCCTTTCATTCCAGTTACAATCTCAGATTTCCAAACATGTATGATAATGTACAGCCAGTGTTTTTCCATTAAAATTTGCTTCTCACTTCTAAGCATAAGCCAAAGACACAAGGTAAGAATCATGCCTGGGGCGGGAGTGCTTGTCCTATGGAGCAAAATCCAGCCCCCTCACTTAAGGTAGCTCCCTCCTCTTCCCTCTAACAAATGTAGATCTGGGCTTCAGAGAATGAAGATTAGATGTCCTGGGCTTCCCTGGTTGCACAGTGGTTGGGAGTCCGCCTGCCGATGCAGGAGATGCAGGTTCGTGCCCCGGTCCGGGGGGATCCCACATGCTGCGGAGCGGCTGGGCCCGTGAGCCATGGCCGCTGGGCCTGTGCGTCCGGAGCCTGTGCTCCGCGGTGGGAGAGGCCACAACAGTGAGAGGCCCGCGTACTGCAAAAGAAAAAAAAAAGAAAAAAAAAAGATTAGATGTCCTTCTCCAAAAGCAGTATCTGGAGCTCTCAGCATTTAGCTGTAAAATTACCTAACTGCTTAATAGTCCTCAAATGTCAGACCCTTCTTAGTACATTTACGTCCTCAGAAATAGTATTTCACAGTGCTGTTTCCTGTCTTAGATTATAATTTATCACACAGTTTTATAGAGAGTTGTATTTCTATCTCTCTTGCTAGACTGTGAACTCCTTGAATGGATAGACTAAGTAAGGATTACTCATCTTTTCAAATCCAGCAATTAACACACTGCCTGTAGCAAAGTATTAATAAAAGCTCAGAAAATCTTAACCAACTTCCTTTGGCTTGGAACCATCTCTTTTTCCAGAAGAATTAGCTTTTGTTAGAAACCACTGCTGAATCAGACATTGGCAAGAACCATTTTTTACCCTATTGACATACGGTTCTTTCTCCATTTCAAAGGTGTTTCTTTCAAAATAAATCTGCCAAGAGCAGAGCTCAGGTGTTGACAGTCAACTGGATGTATCCATTTTCATCAATTGCAGAACTTCCACTGAGGTAAGAGGTGTGAGTTGAAATTAATACAAACATTTGTTCCCAGTGTCCCTAGTACTGAGAGAGAAATCTTAAAATTAGTTTCAACATTCGGTGAAAACATAATGAATTTAAAATTTTCTAAGAGAAACAAGGTTTGCCTAAATAGTTTTGCCAATGGTCTTGGTTAATACATGCTATACCAACCTATTTTAAACAGAAACAGAAATTTAAGAGCTCCTTTAAATGTGCAAGAATTGAGGGCCTGTACCTTCTGTTATTATTCTAATCATCCACCTACAAAACCACAGTGAGCTTTCCTCATTAGTTTTGCCTTTTTGGAAAAATATAGCTGGCTGAGGTGACAGAAGCAGAATTAAGTATGCTAAGTTTACATGCATTGACTTCAACTGGGGATTTTTTTTCCCTTTTTCTTTCACAGGTATTAATGGCCATTGTGTTCTCCAGCCCTCACTATAAAGATAATAATAATAAATATTTTTAAATGGAATAGGTTGAAGCTTTATGACATCCATAAGCCAAGGGAATGTAAATAATCTTGCTTACAAATATAGGATGCAAGGTATTCTATACAACAAAGGTCCTGACTGCCACATGACCAAATGTACTAGTGCTAATGGGAAAATGAGAGGGTCTGATTGGTGATATTTGTCATGATTTTAATGAGAGGTGAACAGGAAGGAGTAGGGGAAACTAAGTTGCATAAAAACCCTTAGTGGTTTTGAAGAGCCAAAATAATGAAAATGAATCTACAGCACAGAAGATCTATTCTCCAAGAATTTTCTTGGAGAAAGGCAATCTCCAAGAAATGGAGGGAAGAAGAAAATTCCTAAAATCTTTCTGAATATATGCGATTCCCTACAGAATCTAAATTGTGATTTGTAATTTGGAAATGCTTTTGGTTTATTTTTTCCTAATTATAAAATTAATAATTAACCCATGTGAAAAATATGAAAACTATTTAAAGAGTAGCTATCACTTATTATACCAATTCCCAGAGCTAACTTCTATGAACATTGTGCTGTATTTCCTTCCAGATACAGATACATATGCATGTTTCATATCATTGAGAATATACTGAATATATAATCTTTGTGTCTTACTTTTATTACTTTTCCACTGCCATTAAAATCTTCCTTAATATATCACTATATTGATGTACTATTGTATACTCAAAGCGGTTCAATTGTTTGAAAAAAAACATGGGAATTCATAACCACCAAAAACTGGAAGCAAGAAGATGACCTTTAGTGAGAGTAGCATCGACATATATACACTACCAAATGTAAAATAGTTGACTGGTGGGAAGAAGCTGCATAGCACAGGGAGGTTGGCTTGATGCTTTGAGATGAGCTAGAGGGGTGGGATAGGGAGGATGAAAGGGAGGCTTAAGAGGGAGGGATATGGGGACATGTGTATGCATATGGCTGATTCGTTTTGTTGTGCAACAGAAACTAATGTGGTGTTGTGAGGCAATTATACTCCAATAAAGATCTATTCTAAAAAAATAGTGAATGGATAAACTATGGTACATCTATACAAAGTAATACTATTCAGCAATAAAAGGAATGAGCTATTAAGCCACGCAAAGACATAGATGAATCTTTTACTGCTAAGTGAAAGAAGCCAGTTTAAAAAGGTGTCATACTACATGTCAATTATATGATATTCTGTAAAAGGGAAAACTATGGAGATGGTAAACAGAGCAGTTGTTGTCAGTTGTTTTGGGAGTGAGTAAAGGATTCAATAGTTGAAGTAGAGGAGAACTTTTTAGAGGAGTGAAACTATTCTGTATGATACTCTGTGAATACATGACACTGCATTTGTCAAAACCCATCAAACTTTACAGCACAGAGAGTAAATCTTAAGGTATGGAATAAAAAAATAATTTTTAAAAATAATAATCTAGGAGGTCAGGGATCCCATGATGGAATGCAGACTCTGGCAAAACAATCTAACTCTATTATAAATGCATGAAACAACTTCATTGAAGGGGATGGGGTAAATGTTCTGTCCTAAATAACTTTGGAAATGAGTGGAGTCTTTAAGACTGAAGGCAAAAGGAACCATATATAAGCACTGTACTCTTATTGATAAAACTGTTTTCATGGGAATACAAATTGACGTTTCTAAAACCACTCTACATGAATAATTGGAATTGAAAAATTAAGTAATGAATGATGGGTGGTAAGAACCGGATTTCTTACTGTTCTAATGGGAGGTTACAGATGAGCAAGGACTGGAGACTAAAATAATCCGTTTTTGTTTTTTTTTTCCACACCACATGGCACGTGGGATCTTAGTTCCCTGAGCAGGGAACGAACCTGCACCCCCTGAATTGGGAGTATGGAGTCTTAACCACTGGATCACCAGGGAAGTCCCTAATCCATGTTTTAATGGATTACAGTTGGGAGACATCAGTATAAACTTATGTTTACCTTAATATAAACATAGACAGTTACATTTTAAAATATTTATAGATATGTGTATATGCATGGATTAGTATACACAAATATATTTCTTTGCTCTGTCAGCTAAGAGGGCCTAAAAATACCAACACCTCAGTAGAAACAAGCCCATATCTTGTTTTATAACACTATCCTTCAATAAAAGGAACAAAGTCTTCACTGGGGCAGAAAATATACAACATGAGTCTGGAGCAACCAATAGTGTCAGAAACTAAAGACATGCCCCAAACTCCCACAATGATGGAGTATGTCAAAGGAACCAACCTAAAAATCTCCCAAAGCTGGAAAAATTTGAGCAACAAAATAAAGTACTATTGGATTATAACAAAAAAGTATAAAATAAATATCTATGAAAAGACTGTCTTTTCTCCATTATACATTCTTGCCTCCTCTGTCATTGGTTAGGTGACCATAACTGCGTGGGTTTATCTCTGGGCTTTCTATCCTGTTCCATTGACCTATATTTCTGTTTTGTGCCCTACCATTCTTTCTTGATTACTGTAGCTTTGTAGTATAGTATGAACTCAGGGAGTCTGATTCCTCCAGCTCTGTTTTTCTTTCTCAAGATTGCTTTTGCTTTTCAGTGTCTTTTGTGTTTCCATACAAAGTGTAAAACATTTTCTCCTACTTCTGTGAAAAATGGCACTGGTAATTTGATAGGAATTTCATTGAATCTGTAGATTGCTTTGGGTACTATAGTCATTTTCACAATATTGATTCTTTGAATCCAAGAACATAGTAGATCTCTCCATCTGTTTGTGTCATCTTTGATTTCTTTCATCAGTGTCTTATAGTAGTACTGGGAAAACTGGACAGCTACATGTAAAAGAATGAAATTAGAACACTCCCTAACACCATACACAAAAGTAAACTCAAAATCGATTAAAGATCTGAATGTAAGGCCAGACACTATAAAACTCTTAGAAGAAAACACAGGCAGAACTCTGTTTGACATAAATCGCAGCAAGCTCTTTTGTGACCCATCTCCTAGAGTAATGAAAATAAAAACAAAAATAAACAAATGGGACCCAGTTAAACTTAAAAGCTTTTGCATAGCAAAGGAAACTATAAACAAGATGAAAAGACAACCCTCAAAATGGGAGAAAATATTTGCAAACGAAGCAACGGACAAAGGATTAATCTCCGTTATACAAGCAGCTCATGCAGCTCAATATCAAAAAAACAAACAACCCAATCAAAAAATGGGTGGAAGACCTAAATAGACATTTCTCCAAAGAAGACAGATGGCCAAGAGGCACATGAAAAGATGCTCAATATCACTAATTATTAGAGAAATGCAAATAAAAGCTACAATGAGGTATCACCACACACCAGTCAGAATGGCCATCATCAAAAAATCTACAAACAATAAATGATGGAGAGAGTGTGGAGAAAAGGGAACTCTCATGCACTGTTGTTGGGAATGTAAATTGATACAGCCACTATGGAGAACAGTATGGAAGTTCCTTAAAAAACTAAAGATAGAACTACCATACGACCCAGCAATCTCACTACTGGGCATATACCCAGAGAAAACCATAATTCAAAAAGATACATGCACCCCAATATTCATAGCAGCACAATTTACAATAGCCAGGACATGGAAGCAACCTAAATATCCATCAACAGATGAATGAATAAAGAAGATCTGGTATATATATACAATGGAATATTACTCAGCCATAAAAAGTAACAAAATTGGGTCATCTGTAGAGACATGGATGGACCTAGAGAGTGTCATACAGACTGAAGTGAGTCAGAAAGAGAAAAACAAATACTGTATAATAACACATATATGTTGAATCTAAAAACATGATATAGATGATCCTATTTGCAAAGCAGAAATAAAGACACAGATGTAGAGAACAAATGTACGGATACCAAGGGGGAAAAGGGGTGGTGGCAGGAATTGGGAGACTGGTATTGACACATATACACTATTGATACTACGTATAAAATACATAACTAATGAGAACATACTGTATAGCACAGGGAACTCTACTTAATGCACTGTGGTGTCCTGAATGGGAGGAAAGTCCAAAAGGGAGAGGATATATGTATATGTATGGCTGATTCACTTAGCTGTACAGTAGAAACTAACACAACATTATAAAGCAACTATACTCCAATAAAAATTAATTAAAAAACTAAATAAATATTTATGAATTCATACTGCTATAAATAAGTGATTAAGTCAACATATTAGTGGAGGAAACTAGGCACATCTTCCATGGATAAAAAAATCCAAATAATTTATATACTCTGGCCTCAAGGTAGATACGTATAATTCTGTATTCCTCATAGTGACTTTCTTCCAAAGAGTACAGTATGGAAAGGGGAAAAAAGAGCAAATTTACAGTGGAGAAACATGACAAACACTACCTCAGCCAGGTAATCAAGTTCAACATCAACAGTGATAAGTCATGTTGAAAGTATGTACCCTAGATATGATGTGATGAGAATGAACTTTACTTTACCTCTGTGGTTTTCCTCCCCAAAACCTACTATCCCAGTCTAATCATGATAAAAACATCTAAGAAATTTTAATAGAGGAGAATCCTACATAAAAGGTGACCATTACTCCTGAAAACTGTCAAGGTCACCAAAAACAAAGTTAGTCTGAGAAATTCACATATTAGAAGACTCTAAAAAGACATGACAAGCTTCCCTAGTGGTGCAGTGGTTAAGAAGTCCCCTGCCAATGCTGAGGACATGGATTCGAGCCCTATTTCCAGAAGATCCCACATGCCGCAGAGCAACTAAGCCTGTGTGCCACAACTACTGAGCCTGCATGCCTAGAGCCTGTGTTCTGCAAGAGAAGCCACTGCAATAAGTCCGCACACCACAATGGAGAGTAGCCCCTGCTTGCTGCAACTAGATAAAAGCCCACAAACAGCAACAAAGACCCAACGCAACCAAAAATAAAATTAATTAATTTAAAAAATTTATTTAAAAAATATTAAATTAAATTTAAAAATAAATAAAAAGACATGACAACTAAATGTAATATGATATCCTGGATGGGATCCTAGGACAGATAAAAGATTATTAGATTAAAAATTAAAAAATAGGGCTTCCCTGGTGGCTCAGTGGTTGAGAGTCCGCCTGCCGATGCAGGGGACACGGGTTCGTGCCCCGGTCCGGGAAGATCCCACATGCCGCGGAGCGGCTGGGCCCGTGAGCCATGGCCGCTGAGCCTGCATGTCTGGAGCCAGTGCTCCACAACGGGAGAGGCCACAACAGTGAGAGGCCCGCGTACCGCAAAAATAAATAAATAAAATTAAGTTTGCACTTTAATTAATAATAATGTATCAGGAGAACTTTAAGATAACGGAAGAGTAAGACATGGAGATCTTCCTTCCCACAAATGTCAAAAATATATCTACATGTGGAACAAATCCTACAGAACACCTATTGAACGCTGGCAGAAGACCTCAGACCTCCCAAAAGGAAATTCCCCACGTACCTGGGTAGGGCAAAAGAAAAAAGAAAAAACAGAGACAAAAGAATAGGGATGGGACCTGCACCAGTGGGAGGGAGCTGTTAAGCAGGAAAGGTTTCCACACACTAGGATGCCCCTTCACTGGTGGAGACAGGACATGCCGGTGTGGGGGGAAGCTTCGGAGCCACAGAGGAGAGCACAGCAACAGGGGTGCACAGGGCAAAGCAGAGAGATTCCCGCACAGAGGATCAATGCTGACCAGCACTCACCAGCCCGAGAGGCTTGTCTGCTCAACTGCCAGGGCAGGTGGGAGCTGGGAGCTGAGGCTCGGGCTTCAGAGGTCAGATCCCAGGGAGAGGACTGGGGTTTGCTGCGTGAACACAGCCTGAAGGGGTTAGTGTGCCACAGCTAGTTGGGAGGGAGTCAGGGAAAATGTCTGGACCTGCCTAAGAGGCAAGAGACCATTGTTTCGGGGTGCAGGAGGAGAGGGGATTCAGAGCGCCACCTAAATGAGCTCCAGAGATGGGTGCGAGCCGTGGCTATCAGCGCGGACACCAGAGACAGACATGAGACTATAAGGCTGCTGCTGCTGCCACCAAGAAGTCTGTGTGCAAGCACAGGTCACTATCCACACCCCCCTTCTGGGGAGCCTGTGCAGCCCGCCAATGCCAGCGTCCTGGGATCCAGGGACAACTTCCCCGAGAGAACACAGGGTGTGCCTCAGGCTGTTACAACGTCACACCGGCCTCTGCTTCCACAGACTCGCCCTGCACTCCGTACCCCTCCTTCCCACCGGCCTGAGTGAGCCAGAGCCCCCGAATCAGCTGCTCCTTTAACCCCGTCCTGTCTGAGTGAAGAACAGACACCCTCAGGGGACCTACACACATAAGCGGGGCCAAATCCAAAGTTGAATCCCAGGAGCTGTGCAAACAAAGAAGAGAAAGGGAAATCCCTCCCAGCAGCCTCAGAAGCAGAGGATTAAATCTCCACAATCAACTTTATGTACCCTGCATCTGTGGAATACCTGAATAGACAAGGAATCATCCCAAATTGAGGCGGTGGACTTTGGGAGCAATGATATATATATATTTTTTCCTGTTTCTCTTTTTGTGAGTGTTGTGAGTGTGTATGTGTATGCTTCTGTGTGTGATTTTGTTTGTATAGCTTTGCTTTTCGCATTTGTCCTACGGTTCTGTCTGTGCTTCTTTGGGTTTTTTTTCAGTATAGTTTTTAGCGCTTGTTATCATTGGTGGATTTGTTATTTGGTCTGGTTGCTCTCTTCTTTCTTTTTTTAAATTACTTTTTAGTTATTTTATTTTTACTAATAATTTTTTATTTTAATTATTTTATTTTATTTCTTTTTTTTTTCCTTCTTTCTTTTTTTCTCCCTTTTATTCAGAGCTATGTGGCTGACAGGGTCTTGCTGCTCTGGCCTGGTGTTAGGCCTGTGCCTCTCAGGTGGGAAAGCTGAGTTCAGGACACCGGTCCACCAGAGATCTCCAGCTCCACATAATATCAAATGACAAAAGCTCTCCCAGAGATCTCCATCTCAATGCTCAGACCCAGCTCCACTCAATGACCAGCAAGGTAGAGTGCTGGACACCCTATGCCAAACAACTAGCCAGACAAGAACACAACCCCACCCATTAGCAGAGAGGTAGCCTAAAATCATAATAAGGTCACAGACACCTCAAAACACACCACCGGATGTGGACCTGCCACCAGAAAGACAAGATGCAGCCTCATCCACCAGAACACAGGCACTAGTCCCCTCTACCAGGAAGCCTACACAACCCACAAAAACAACCTTAGCCACTGGGGGCACACAACAATAACAACGGGAACTATGAACCTGCAGCCTGTGAAAAAGAGACCCTAAAAACAGTAGTTAAGCAAAATGAGAAGACAGAGAAACACACAGCACATGAAGGAGCAAGGCAAAAACCCACCAGACCAAACAAATGAAGAGGAATTAGGTAGTCTACCTGAAAAAGAATTAAGAGTAATGATAGTAAAGATGATCCAAAATCATGGAAATAGAATGAAGAAAATATAAGAAATGCTTAAAAAGGACTTAGAAGAACTAAATAGTAAATAAACGATGATGAAAAACACAATAAATGAAATTTAAAATTCTCTAGAAGGAATCAATAGCAGATTAACTGAGGCTGAAGAATCCATAAGTGACCTGGAAGATAAAATAGTGGAAATAACTACTGCAGAGCAGAAAGAAAAAGAATGAAAAGAATTGTGGAAAGTCTAAGAGACCTCTGGAACAACATTAAACGCAACAACATTCAAGTTATAGGGGTCCCAGAAGAAGAAGAGAAAAAGAAAGGGACGGGAAAATATTTAAAGAGATTACAGTTGAAAACTTCCCTAATATGAGAAAGGAAATAGTTAATCAAGTCCAGGAAGCACAGAGAGTCCCATACAGGATAAATCCAAGGAGAAATACACCAAGACACATATTAATCAAACTATCAAAAATTAAATAAAAAGAAAAAATATTAAAAATAGCAAGGGAAAACCCACAAATAACATATAAGGGAATCCCCATAAGGTTAACAGCTGATCTTTCGGCAGAAATTCTGCAACCTAGAAGGGAGAGGCAGGACACATTTAAAGTGATGAAAGGGGAAAACCTACAACCAAGATTACTCTACCCAGCAAGGATCTCATTCAGATTGGACAGAGAAATTAAAACTTTTACAGACAAGCAAAAGGTAAGAGAATTCAGCACCACCAAACCAGCTCTACAACAAATGCTAAAGGAACTTCTCTAGGCAGGAAACACAAGAGGAGGAAAAGACCTACAATAACAAACCCAAAACGATTAAGAAAATGGTAATAGGAACATACCTATTGATAATTACCTTAAATGTAAATGGATTAAATGGTCCAACCAAAAGACATAGACTGGCTGAATGGATACAAAAACAAGACCCATACATATGCTGTCTACACGAGACCCACTTCAGACCTAGGGACACATACAGACTGAAAGTGAGGGGATGGAAAAAGATATTCCATGCAAATGGAAATCAAAAGAAAGCTGGAGTAGCAATTCTCATATCAGACAAAATAGACTTTAAAATAAAGACTATTACAAAAGACAAAGAAGGACACTACATAACAATCAGGGGATCAATCCAAGAAGAAGATACAACAATTGTAAATATTTATGCATCCAACATAGGAGCACCTCAATACATAAGGCAAATGCAAACATCCATAAAAGAGGAAATCAACACTAACACAATCATACTAGGGGACTTTAAAACCCCACTTTCACCAATGGACAGATCATCCAAAATGAAAACAAATAAACACAAGCTTTAAATGATACATTAAGCAAGATGGACTTAATTGATGTTTATAGGACATTCCATCCAGAAACAACAGAATACACTTTCTTCTCAACTGCTCATGGAACATTCTCCAGGATAGATCATATCTTGACTTAGGTCATAAATCAAGCCTTGATAAATTTAAGAAAATTGAAATCGTATCAAGTATCTTTTCCAACCACAATGCTATGAGACTAGATATCAATTACAGGAAAAGAATCTGTAAAAAATACAAACACATAGAGGCTAAACAATACACTACTTAATAGCCAAGAGGTCACTAAAGAAATCAAAGAGGAAATCAAAAAAAACCTAGAAACAACTGAAAATGAAAACACCTATGGGAGGCAGCAAAAGCAGTTCTAAGAGGGAAGTTTATAACAATAAAATCCTACCTGAAGAAACAAGAAACATCTCAAATAAACAACCTAACCTTACATCTAAAGCAATTAGAGAAAGAGAACAAAAAAAACCAAAGTTAGAAGAAGGAAAGAAATCATAAAGATCATATCCAAAATAAATGAAAAAGAAATGAAGGAAACAATAGCAAAGATCAATAAAACTAAAAGCTGGTTCTTTGAGAAGATAAACAAAATTGATAAACCATTAGCCAGACTTGTCAAGAAAAAAAGGGAGAAGACTCAAAGCAATAAAATTAGAAATGAAAAAGGAAAAGTAAAAAGTGACACTGAAGAAATGCAAAGGATCATGAAAGATTACTACAAGCAACTATATGCCAATAAAATGGAAAACCTGGAAGAAATGGACAAATTCTTAGAAAAGCACAACCTTCTGAGACTGAACAAGGAAGAAAAAATATATAAACAGAACAATCAAAAGCACTGAAATCGAGACTCTGATTAAAAATCTTCCAACAAGCAAAAGCACAGGATCAGATGGCTTCACAGGCAAATTCTATCAAACATTTAGAGAAGAGCTAACACCTATCCTTCTCAAACTCCTCCAAAATATAGCAGAGGGAGGAACACTCCCAAACTCATTCTACGAGGCCATCATCACCCTGATACCAAAACCATACAAATATGTCACAAATAAAGAAAACTACAGGCCAATATCACTGATGAACATAGATGCAAAAATCCTCAACAAAATACCAGCAAACAGAATCCAACAACCCATTAAAAGGATCATACAGCATGATCAAGTGGGGTTTACCTAGGAATACAAGAATTCTTCAATATACACAAATCAATCAATGTGATAAACCATATTAGCAAATTGAAGAATAAAAAATCTATGATCATCTCAATAGATACAGAAAAATATTTTGACAGAATTCAACACCCATTCATGATAAAAAACCCTCCAGAAAGTAGGCAGAGAGAGAACTTATCTCAACATAATAAAGGCCATATATGACAAATCCACAACCAACATTGTTCTCAATGGTGAAAAACTAAAACTATTTCCACAAAGATCAGGAATAAGACAAGGTGGCCCACTCTCACAACTATTATTCAACACAGTTTTGGAAGTTTTAGCCAAAGCAATCAGAGAAGAAAAATAAATAAAAGGACTCCAAATTGGAAAAGAAGAAGTAAAGCTGTCACAGTTTGCAGATGACATGATACTTTACATAGAGAATCATAAAGATGCTACCAGAAAACTACTAGAGCTAATCAATGAATTTGGTAAAGTTGCAGGACACAAAATTAATGCACAGAAATCTCTGGCATTCCTATACACTAAAGATGAAAAATCTGAAAGAGAAATTAAGGAAACACTCCCATTTATCACTGCAACAAAAAGAATAAAATATCCTGGAATAAACCTACCTAAGGAGACAAAAGACCTGTATGCAGAACACTATAAGACACTGAAAGAAATTAAAGATAATACAAACAGATGGAGAGATATACCATGTTCTTGAATTGAAAGAATCAACATTGTGAAAATGACTCTACTACCCAAAGCAATCTACAGATTCAATTCAATCCCTATCAAACTACCAATGGAATTTTTCACAGAACTAGAACAAAAAATTTCACAATTTGTATGGAAACACAAAAGACCCCAAATAGCCAAAGCAATATTGAGAAAGAAAACTGGAGCTGGAGGCATCAGGCTCCCTGACTTCAGACTATACTACAAAGCTACAGTAATCAAGACAGTATGGTACTGGCACAAAAAGAGAAATACAGATCAATGCAACAGGATAGAAAGCCAAGAGATAAACCCACGCACATATGGTCACCTTATTTTTGATAAAGGAGGCAAGAATATACAATGGAAAAAAGACAGCCTCTTCAATAAGTGGTGCTGAGAAAACTGGACAGCTACGTATACAAGAATGAAATTAGAACACTCCCTAACACCATACACAAAAATAAAGTCAAAATGGATTAAAGGCCTAAATGTAAGGCCAGACACTATAAAACTCTTAGAGGAAAGCTTAGGCAGAACACTCTATGACATAAATCACAGCAAGATCCTTTTTGACCCACCTCCTAGAGAAATGGAAATAAAAACAAAAATAAACAAATGGGAACTAATGAAACTTAAAAGGTTTTGCACAGCAAAGGAAACCATAAAGAAGACGAAAAGACAACCCTCAGAATGGGAGAAAATATTTGCAAATGAAGCAACTGACAAAGGATTAATACCCAAAATTTACAAGCAGCTCTTGCAGCTCAATAACAAAAAAACAAACAACCCAATCCAGAAATGGGGAGAAGACCTAAACAGAGATTTCTCCAAGGAAGACATACAAATTGCCAACAAAGACATGAAAGAATGCTCAACATCACTAATCATTAGAGAAATGCAAATCAAAACTACAATGAAGTATCACCTCACACCGGTCAGAATGGCCATCATCAAAAATTCTACAAACAGGGCTTCCCTGGTGGTGCAGTGGCTGAGAGTCAGCCTGCCGATGCAGGGGACACGGGTTCATGCCCCGGTCCGCGAGGATCCCATGTGCCACGGAGCGGCTGGGCCCATGGCCATGGCCGCTAAGCCTGCGCGTCCGGAGCCTGTGCTCCGCAGTGAGAGAGGCCACAACAGTGAGAGACCCGCGTACTGCAAAAAAAATTTAAAAAGTACAAACAATAAATGCTGGAGAGGGGGTGGAGAAAAGGGAACTCTCGTGCACTGTTGGTGGGAATGTAAATTGATACAACCACTATGGAGGACAGTATGGAGGTTCCTTAAAAAATGAAAAATAGAACTACCATACGACACAGCAATCCCACTACTGGGCAATATACCCTGAAAAAACCATAATTTAAAAAGTGTCATGTACCACAATGTTCATTGCAGCTCTATTTACAATAGCCAGGACATGGAAGCAACATAAGTGTCCATCGACAGATGAATGGATAAAGAAGATGTGGTACATATATAAAATGGAATATTACTCAGACATAAAAAGAAATGAAATAGTTATTTCTAGTGAGGTGGATGGACCTAGAGTCTGTCTTTCAGAGTGAAGTAAGTCAGAAAGAGAAAAACAAATACCATATGCTAACACATATATATGGAATCTAAAAAAATGGTTCTGAAGAACCTACGGTCAGGACAGGAATAAAGACGCAGACGTAGAGAATGGACTTCAGGACACGGGGAGTGGGAAGGGTAAGCTGGGATGAAGTGAGAGAGTGGCATGGACTTATATACACTACCAAATGTAAAATGGATGGCTAACGGGAAGCAGTCGCATAGCACAGGGAGATCAGCTCAGTTCTTTGTGACCACCTAGAGGGGTGGGATAGCGAAGGTGGGAGGGAGATGCAAGAGGGAAGAGATATGAGGATATATGCATATGTATAGCTGATTCACTTTGTTATAAAGCAGAAACTAACCCACCATTGTTAAGCAATTATACTCCAATAAAGACAGTAAAAATAAAAAAGAGCCAACGTTTTGGACTTCCCTGGTGGCCCAGTAGTTAAGAATCCGCCTTCTAATGCTGGGGACGTGGGTTTGACCCCTGGTCGGGGAACTAATATCCCACATCCCGCAGGACCACTAAGCTCCCGCGCGTAACTACTGAGCCTACTGAGCCACCACTAGAGAGAAGCCAGTGCACTGCAACAAAAGACCCTGCATGCTGCAACTAAGACCTGATGCACCCAAAAATAAATAAATAAATATTTTTTAAATTTAAAAAAAGAAAAAAATGTATTAATATTGGTTCATTCATTGTGACAAATATTCCATAAGATGGTAAGATGTTAATGATAGGGGAAACTGTGTGTGCAATATATAGAAATTCTATGTATTATTTCTTGCAATTTTTCTGGAAATCTAAAACTATTCTAAAGCAAAAAGTTAGTTTTAAAACCACTAGGAATAAATGCTTTGGCCACAAAATATTGTCCATGTTTCTGATTATTTTCTGAAAACTCGAACTGATTAAAAGCAAATGAGTATTTTAAGAGGCCATAATGCCAACTGTTGACCATTAAGTTTGCACTAATTTACAATGTCAGTGACAGTGTTTGAGAGAGTCCGGACCTCTGTAGAAGCCCCAAATAAAAGTGACTTAGATCTTGAACGTTCTTCACAAAAATCAACTACGTAAAAATGCTAGTTTTATTCAACTTGGAATAAGAATAAGTCAGAATAATGTAGTAGATAAGTGTTCAAGGTAGAGTCACACTGTGTGAATTTATATATGGCTCCACTAGTTTCTGTGTGAATTTGAGCTTTAGCTGCTCTAAGCATCAATCTTTCTCAGCTGTAAAATGGTGGTAATGAAACGTTCCGCCATAGGATTTTGAGGAAAATTAAATGAGGTAATGCATACAAACCAGTTAGGATAGTGGCTGGCGTAAAGCGAGCACTTGATATTAAGTTATTATTATTAGTTTTTAGACATTCACTCATTTATTTAACAAACATTTATTTAAGAACTACTATGTTTTGAGCACTCTGGAAGACTCTGGAGAGACGATGGTGAATAAGACACAACCTCTGCCCCTAAGGAGCTTATAGTCTAGCTGTAGAGTCAGAGAGGTGCACAGGAAATTGCATTGTTACATGATAAGTGTAGAAACAGGCTATTAACAGGCTGCAGTGGAAGCATATGACATGATCAAGAAAGCATTCTCAGCAAAAGGGACAGCTAAGCTAGAATCTGAAGGATGTGTAAGATTTAACCCAGGGGTGTGCTGAAGCAGGCTCATACCTGCTTGCTGGAGCTAACTGTGTATGTCTCTCTCCAATTTCATGTTCAGTGACATGACGTGGGTAGCTTGAAATCAGCCACAGTGAGAGCATTTTCATCATGGAAATTGTCAAATGTTACAAATCAGGGCTCTCCCTCTTTCTCACCCCAGATAGGCGACTGGTAAACATTCACCGGCACAGCACTGCTTTAGCCAATCAAATTTGGAAAAGGAAATGCAGAGGGAGGCAAGGAGCATGATGAATTTGGGAAACTGAAAAGGTGTTAGATCTGGCTACAGTGCGAAGGGGTCACGAAAATAGAGAGGTAAATGAAGACGAGATCAGGGTTAGAAACCAAATTAAGGTGTTCTGAATTTACTCAGATGGCAACAGGGAGCCACTGAAGGGTATGGAGCAGGGGATGGGACATAGTTTGCATGTTAGGAAGAGTCTGTCTGGCTTCAGAAGGCAGAGTAAAACTGTAAATAGATATAGTGTGCTTAAAATTTTATTTGAGGCATAGATACTTGGATTTGGTCAGTCTCCACAGGGTGGTATAATTGAAGTGTCATTATCAGTTGGCATATCAAATGCTTATTTTTTCTTTGTATGGTCTACCAGGATTTTTCTTAAGCTATGCTTTTAGAAACTGTCACAAAAGAGTAGAATGTGACTTACCAATTTTGACAGTTTTATTACATTTCTAACAGTTCCTGGAAAGTTTTCTTCTTCCCATTCTGTATTTATGAGAAGAGCAAGACCTGGGACTGTGAAATAAATGAAGAGGTTGTTGAAGAGAACAAGGTGAGACATAATAGTGATCTAGACTTGGGTGGTAGTCATTGCGGTTTTGGTGAATGGCTTTGGAAAATATTTACGAGGTAGTTCATGGTGATGGAATGAATGAGGAAGGTGAGGGAAAAGGAAAAATGAAGAAAGATGCTCAGGTAGCTGGCTGGTCAGTGGTTATTTACACCACAAAACAGGAACCACAGGAAAAATAGTAAATTAGGGCCAGGGTGATAAAAATAGTCCAGAGAAACAGGAGGCATGGTAGTGAGGGTGGGGAACAAAAGAATGAGGTCAATTTGTTGAGGTTGAAGTGTCTTTCTAAGTTCTAAGAGGAATTGTGCAGAGGTCAGTGGTGTATGTGAATCTAGAGCTCAAGAGAAGAGAAAAGAAAAATCACCTTGAAAAAAAAAGGCAGGAAGAGTCTTTGTCCAGAGCAGCTGGAGACTAAGCAAGAAAGTGAAGCCTATGGAGCCAAAGGAAGAAAAGACATTTTCAGGAAGGAAAGGCAGTCGGCAGTGTCAAATGCCATAGGGAGGTCAAGAAAGTAAGGACTGAGATGTTCTCTCTTTGCCACATGTACTGAGAGAATGAAGACCATTAAATCAAACTCTCAACTTTTGTAAAGGTATCTTTGTCTCTGAAAAAGGAACAATTTAGCGGGTTGATGAAGATTTAAGAGTTATCCAGCTATAGAAACAAGAAGATGTGAGATGATTCCTAAAACCCCATTTGTTATATTTTAGTGCACAGCATAGTGATTGTCAACAATAATGTCTTATATATTTCAAAGTTGCTAAGAGACTAGATCTTAAATGTCCTCACCACAAAAAAGAAATGCTGATTATGGAACATGATAGAGGTGTTAGCTTAAGCTACAGTGGTAATCACATTTCAATATATAAATGTATCAAATCAACATGTTGTATACTTTAAACTTACACAATGTTATATGTCAGTTATATCTCAATAAAGAATCAATTTTATAAAGATATAGACAGTCATGGAATTGTACACTTTAAATGGGTCGATTGTGTGGTATGTGAATTATATCTTAATAAAACTTTTATGAAAATTTTTCTAATTTTTTAAAATTATTTATTGGCTGCATCAGGTCTTACTTGCAGCATGTGGGATCTTTCGTTGGGGTGTGTGGGTTACTCTCCAGTTGTGGTGTTCAGGCTCCAGAGCTCATGGGCTCATTAGTTGTGGCATGCAGGCTCTCTAGCTGTAGCATGCAGGCTCCAGAGCACGTGGGCTCAGTAGGTGCAGCAGGCTGGCTTAGTTGCCACACAGTATGTTGGATCTTAGTTCCCCAACCAGGGATCGAACCAGCATCCCCTACACTGCAAGATGGATTCTTAACCACTGGACCACCAGGGAAGTCCCAAAATTTTTTTAATTTTTTAAAATGCAATAAAAGCCCTTTATTCATAAGAAGGAAGGAAGGGAGGGAGAGAGGGAGGGAGGCAGGGAGGGAGGGAGGGAAGGAGGGAGGAAAAAGAAAAAAGAAGAAAAGTTTCCATTGGATTTAGCAATAAGCCACATACAGAGCCATATCTGTACAATGGTTGGGATGAAAGTCAGATTGTAGAAGAGGTTAAAAAAAGCAAAGGTAAATTATTTTTAGCTTTAATTTATGCTTTCTTCCAAGAAAGGTAAACCACAGATGTCCTTTATAACAAAGGTATAACTTAGCTCAGTACTTCTCAGACTTTCCACCAAAATTTCTTTACTGCAAAGAGGGTGTGAATATCAGCACATCCAGGGGTATAGGATTCTGCAACTACAAAATTGCTCTAGATTTATCATAGTAATTATTCTAAATTAGTGTTTGTTATAATATGAAAATAATAATTTTCTTCTCCCAAAAAATTTTTTTGAGGAAAACTTACACTCCCAGGAAAATGTTAAGATGTTTAGGCTGTGGCTCCAGGGACTTCTGGAAGGTACATATAAATCCTAGTTTGAGAAGCAGGTGTAGGACAATCCACACTTCTTTCAGTTAGTTCCCACAAGTTGTGTCACAGTTTAATGATGCACAGAACAGAAAGCTACCAATAGAGGCAGTGTTGACCCAGAGAATGGACACTGGTCTAAGACTAGAAACCAGGTTCCAGTCCTAGCTCAGCATGAACTGGAAGCAGACGTTTGGGCAGTCATTTAAAGCCTCTGAGCCTCAGTTTCCACTTCTGTGAAGTGAAGGAGTTGATTCACATGCTCGTTAAGTTTCCTTCTGGTTCAAACGTTCTTCTCCATTTGGCAATGAGAATATTAAATAGGCAGAAAGGAAAGAAAAGAGTTCACATGCTTTCAGTTGTTGCTCAATGCAACTAATGTTCAAGAGTTTGGAACTATGTTCAAAGAGTAGCAACTTTCCTATTACGATGAACCTTAAGTGTGCCTTATTCAGCTTTAAGTTTTCATGAAAATGGTCTACTGTCCACATGTCATTGCCTGGCAGAAAATATACATCACAACAAAGAAAATGGGATAGTTTCTATTTCAATTTTTTTTTTGAATTTTATTTTATCTTTTATACAGCAGGTTCTTATTAGTTATCCATTTTATACATATTAGTGTATACATGTCAATCCCAAACTCCCAATTCATCACACCAACTCTCCTTCGCACCCCCTGCCACTTTCCCCCCTTGGTGTCCATACGTTTGTTCTCTACGTTTGTGTCTCTATTTCTGTCCTGCAAACCAGTTCATCTGTACCATTTTTCTAGATTCCACATATATGCGTTAATACACGATATTTGTTTTTCCCTTTCTGACTTACTTCACTCTGTATGACAGTCTCTAGATCCATCCACATCTCTACAAATGACCCAATTTCGTTCCTTCTTATGGCTGAGTAATATTCCATTGAATATATGTACCACATCTTCTTTACCCAATTGTCTGTCGATGGGCATTTAGCTTGCTTCCATGACGTGGCTATTGTAAATAGTGCTGCAATGAACACTGGGGTGCATGTGTCTTTTTGAATTATGGTTTTCTCTGGGTATAGGCCTAGTAGTGGGATTGCTGGGTCATATGTTAATTCTATTTTTAGTTTTTTAAGGAACCTCCATACTGTTTTCCATAGTGTTTGTATCAATTTACATTCCCAACAACAGTGCAAGAGGGCTCCTTTTCCTCCACACCCTCTCCAGCATTTGTTGTTTGTAGATTTTATGATGATGCCCATTCTAACTGGCGTGAGGTGATACCTCATTGTAGTTTTGATTTGCATTTCTCTAATAATTAGTGATGTTGAGCAGCTTTTCATGTGCTTCTTGGCCATCTGTATGTCTTCTTTGGAGGAATGTCTATTTAGGTTTTCTGCCCATTTTTGAATTGGGTTGTTGTTGTTGTTTTTTTAATACTGAGCTGCATGAGCTGTTTATATATTTTGGAGATTAATCCTTTGTCCGATGATTCATTTGCAAATATTTTCCCCCATTCTGAGGGTTGTCTTTTTGTCCTGTTTGTAGTTTCCTTTGCTTTGCAAAAGCTTTTAAGTTTCATTATGTCCCACTGGTTTATTTTTGTTTTTATTTCCATTGCTCTAGGAGGTGGATCAAAAAAGATCTTGCTGTGATTTATGTCAAAGAGTGTTCTTCCTATGTTTTCCTCTAATAGTTTTATAGGGTCTAGTCTTACATTTAGGTCTTTAATCCATTTTGAGTTTATTTTTGAGTGTGGTCTTAGGGAATGTTCTAATTTCATTCTTTTACATGTAGCTGTCCACTTTTCTCAGAACCACTTATTGAGGACACTGTCTTTTCTCCATTGTATATCCTTGCCTCCTCTGTCATAGATTAGTTGAACATAGGTGCGTGGGTTTATCTCTGGGCTTTCTATCATGCTCCATTGATCTATATTCTGTTTTTGTGCCAGTACCATATTGTCTTGATTACTATAGCTTTGTAGTATAGTCTGAAGTCTGGGAGTCTTATTCCTCCAGCTCCAGTTTTTTCCTTCAAGACTGCTTTGGCTATTTGGGGTCTTTTGTGTCTCCATACAAATTTTAAGATTTTCTTTTACGAGTTCTGTCAAAAATGCCATTGGTAATTTGATAGGGATTGCTTTGAATCTGTAGATTTCTCTGGGTAGTATAGTCACTTTCACAATGTTGATTCTTCCAATCCAAGAACATGGTATAACTCTCCATCTGTGTCATGATTGATTTCTTTCATCAGTGTCTTATAGTTTTCTGAGTACAGGTCTTTTACCTCTTTAAGTAGGTTTATTCCTAGGTATTTTATCCTTTTTGTTGCAATGGCAAATGGGAGTGTTTCCTTAAATTCTCTTTCAGATTTTTCATCATTAGTGTACAGGAATAAAAGAGATTTCTGTGCATTAATTATGTATCCTGCAACACTACCAAATTCATTGATTAGCTCTAGTAGTTTTCTGGTAGCACCTTTAGGATTCTCTATGTATAGTGTCATGTCATCTGCAAACACTGATAGTTTTACTGCTTCTTTTCCAAGTTGTATTCCGTTTATTTCTATTTCTTCTCTGATTTCCGTGGCTAGGACTTCCAAAACTATGTTGAATAATAGTGGTGAGAGTGGACATCCTTGTCTGGTTCCTGACCTTAGAGAAAATGCCTTCAGTTTTTCACCATTGAGAATGATGTTTTCTGTGGGTTTGTCGTATATGCCCTTTATTACACTGATGTAGCTTCCCTCTCTGCCCACTTTCTGGAAAGTTTTTATCATAAATGCATGTTGAATTTTGTCAAAAGATTTTTCTGCATCTACGGAGGTGATCATATGGTTTTTCTTCTTCAATTTGTTAATATGCTGTATCAGATTAATTGGTTTGCATATACTGAAGAATCCATGCATCCCTGGGATAAATCTCACTTGATCATGGTGTATGATACTTTTAATGTGTTGTTGGATTCTGTTTGCTAGTATTTTGTTGAGGATTTTTGCATCTATATTCATCAGTGATATTGGTCTGTAATTTTCTTTTTTTGGAGTATCTTTGTCTGGTTTTGGTATCAGGGTGATGGTGGCCTCATAGAATGAGTATTCCTTCCTCTGCAACTTTTTGGAAGAGTTTGATAAGGATGGATGTTAGCTCTTCTCTAACTGTTTCATAGAATTCACCTGTGAAGCTACCTGGTCCTTGACTTGTTTGTTGGAAGATTTTTAATCACAGTTTCAACTCTGCCTTTTCATCTTATCTATCTTTCTGTGAATGTGGTTTTTGTTCCACAGGCTGCAGGATTGTAGTTCTTCTTGCTTCTGCTGTCTGCCCTCTGGTGGAAGAGGCTATCTAAAAGGCTTGTGCAAGCTTCCTGATGGGAGGAACTGGTGGTGGGAGCGCTGGGTGTTGCTCTGGTGGGCAGAGTTCAGTAAAACTTTAATCCACTTGTCTGCTGATGGGTGGGGCTGGGTTCCCTCCCTGTTGGTTTTTTGGTCTTAGGCGACCCAACACTGGAGCCTACCCAGGCTCTTTGGTGGGGTTAATGGTGGACTCTGGGAAGGCTCACGCCAAGGAGTACCTCCCAGAACCTCTGCCACCAGCGTCCTTGTCCCCACGGTGAGCCACATCCACCCCCCACCTCTGCAGGAGACCCTCCAACACTAGCAGGTAGCTCTGGTTCAGTCTCCTAAGGGGTCACTGCTCCTTCCCCTGGGTCCCGACGAGCACACTACTTTGTGTGTGCCCTCCAAGAGTGGAGTCTCTGTTTCTCCTAGTCCTGTCGAAGTCCTGCAATCAAATCCCACTAGCCTTCAAAGTCTGATTCTCTAGGAATTCCTCCTCCCGTTGCTGGACCCCAAGGTTGGGAAGCCTGACGTGGGGCTCAGAACCTTCACTCCAGTGGTTGGACTTCTGTGGTATATGTGTTCTCCACTTTGTGAGCCACCCACCCAGCGGTTATGGGATTTGATTTTACTGTGATTGCACCCCTCCTACCATCTCATTGTGGCTTCTCCTTTGCCTTTAGATGTGGGGTATCTTTTCTGGTGAGTTCCAGTGTCTTCCTGTCAATGACGGTTCTGCAGTTAGTTGTGATTCCGGTGCTCTCACCAGAGGGAGTGAGAGCAAGTCCATCTACTCCGCCACCTTGAACCAATCTCCTCAGCTCTTTTCTTGGTTCCTTCTCTCTGTCTGCTCCTCTGTATGATTCTATTTTGACTTTTTTACATGTAGGATATTCTTTGAATTCACAAAAGCCAATATTCTCCTATTCAGTTCACAAATGTTTATTTAAAATGTACTATTTAATTAAATATAGTACACCTTATGAGAAATGCAGAAATGAATGTGACATAATTACTGTATTCAAAGATGTCACTATAATGAATAACAAAGAGAAGTACACAACTCTAAAACACAGAGTAAACAGCAGAATAAAATAAATGTAAAATAAATGTCGTGATGGAGATATAAGCCATGTGCTCAATGACTGGTTGCTTTGGACTAGGGTCTTTTGATGAAGGAGACAGAATTTTTTTTGATTAGTCTAACAGAATAGTTTTCTGCTGGCAAAAAAAGGATATTGCTCACTTCTGGCTGATGAAACAATTGGAGCAAAGAAAAAGACATGAAAGTGCACTGTATTTACAAGAAACTGTGAGTAAAGCACTGAGGCTTAGGTAGAGAGGACTGAAAGGAAATTTCTAAAAGGTAAGCTCAAAAATTTGGGTTGAGGCCAGATCACAGAGGCCCTTAAACTTGAATTCAGTGGTGTCTGAAGTGCAATGAAATTCCCTGAGAAGGTTAAAAATCCACAGCAGCATGAAAAAAATATACTATAACTTCTATTTATATTTTATTCTCTCTCCCTTTAAATTCATATTTCTATATATATATAATATATACTAGTATACTTCGCAAATGCAAATGTTTCATAAATAAATGCATGTCTATGTACATTGGATGCATAGTCAAATTTTTTTATTGATAGAGTACGTAATTTTTAGAAACACTGCTATAGAGATTAGAGAATGATTTTAGTTTTTGAGCAGGGAGTACTATGACCTAACCTGTGTCCAAGGAAGATAACCATAGCAGCACGGTGAAGAATAGACTCAAGGTGAGAAACCTGAGACAGCTCAATTCTGAGTTACAAGATTGGGATGGAAATCCTGGCTTTGCCATTCAGTGATTGCACGATCTTACTGAAGTAATTCTCCAGCTGCCAACGGGAACAATAATAACAGAATTTTATGAGAATGAAGTGAGATAAATATGTGGAAATACCCAGCCCAATGATGAGTTACAGTAGATGATTCAGGGATGTTCACTGAATCTGAGTCTGAGGCTCTAACATATATTAGGGAGTTGATGCAAATGACCAGTTACAAGAGAATGATGGGCTAAGATTAGGATATCAATCTAGTTGGAAGGACTAGAAAGTTGTAATCGACACACTGTTAGTTTATAAAGAATCCACAGAATTTGTTCACTGATTAGGGTGTGAAAATGAGAGAGAAAGAAAAGTTGAGTTGGCTCTGAGGTTTCTCGCATGCATGCAGGCAAGTTGGACTTTCTATTTAAGATGGCAGAACACTGAAAAAAAAGGAGGTGAAAGTACATGTTAATTTGAGTCAGAGGTATAAGCAGGACATGAAGTTTATCACATATATAAATTTAGATCAAGAATTCAGAGGGGAGAGAGGGCAGACAGCAGAAGCAAGAAGAACTACAGTCCTGCAGCCTGTGGAACAAAAACTACATTGAGAGAAAGACAGACAAAATGAAGAGGGAGAGGACTATGTACCAAATGAGGAACAAGATAGAACCCCAGAAAAACAACTAAATGAGTGGATATGGGCAACCTTCCAGAAAAAGAATTCAGAATAATGACAGTGAAGATGATCCAGGACCTTGGAAAAAGAAAGGAGGCAAAGATAAAGAAGATGCAAGAAATGATTAATAAAGACCTAGAAGAATTAAAGAACAAACACCTACAAGAATTAAAGAACAAACAAGTAGAGATAAACAATACAATAACTGAAATAAAAAATACACTAGAAGGAATCAATAGCAGAGTAACTGAGGCAGAAGAACAGATAAGTGACCTGGAAGACAGAATGGTGGAATTCACAGCTGCAGAACAGAATAAAGAAAAAAGAATGAAAAGAAATGAAGAAAGCCTAAGAGACCTCTGGAACAACATTAAATGCACCAACATTCACATTATAGGGGTCCCAGAAAGAGAAGAGAGACAGAAAGAACCCGAGAAAATATTTGAAGAGATTATAGTTGAAAACGTCCCTAACATGGGAAAGGAAATCACCACCCAAGTCCAGGAAGCACATAGAGTCCCAGGCAGGACAAACCCAAGGAGAAACATGCCAAAACACGTGGTAATCAAATGGACAAAAATTAAAGACAAAGAAAAATTATTGAAAGCAACAAAGGAAAAACAACAAATAACATACAAGGGAACTCCCATAAGGTTAACAGCTGATTTCTCAGCAGAAACTCTACAAGCCAGAAGGGAGTGGCAAAGTATATTTAAAGTGATGAAAGGGAAGAACCTACAACAAAGATTACTCCACCTGGCAAGGATCTCATTCAGATTTGATGGAGAAATCAAAAGCTTTACAGACAAGCAAAAGCTAAGAGATTGAGCACCACCAAACCAGCTCTACAACAAATGCTAAAGGAACTACTCTAAGTGGGAAACACAAGAGAAGAAAAGGACCTGCAAAAACAAACCCCCAAAAATTACGGAAATAGCAACAGAAACATACATATCGATAATTACCTAAAATGCGAATGGATTAAATGCTCCAAAAAAAGACACAGGCTCACTGAATGGATACAAAAACAAGACCCATATATATACTGGCTACCAGAGACCCACTTCAGACCTAGGGACATGTACAGACTGAAAGTGGGAAGGATGGAAAAAGATATTCCAGGCAAATGGAAATCAAAACAAAGCTGGATGGGAAATTCTCATATGAGACAAAATAGACTTTAAAATAAAGAATGTTATAAGAGACAAGGAAGGACACTACATAATGATCAAGGGATCAATCCAAGAAGAAGATATAGCAATTGTAAATATTTATGCACCCAACATAGGAGCACCTCAATACATAATGCAAATGCTAACAGCTATAAAAGAGGTAATTGAGAATAACACAATAATAGTGGGGGACTTTAACACATCAATTACACCAATGGACAGATCATCCAGACAGAAAATTAATAAGGAAACACAAGCTTTAAATGACACAATAGACCAGACAGATTTAATTGATATTTATTGGACATTCCATCCAAAAACAGCAGATTACACTTTCTTCTCAAGTGCACATGGAACATTCTCCAGCATAGATCACATCTTGGGTCACAAATCAAGCCTCAGTAAATTTAAGAAAATTGAAATCATACCAAGCATCCTTTCTGACCACAACACTGTGAGATTAGAAATCAATTATAGGGAAAAAATTGTAAAAAACACAAACAAATGGAGGCTAAACAATACGTTACTAAATAACCAAGAGATCATTGAAGAAATCAAAGAGGAAATAAAAAAATACCAAGAGACAAATGACAATGAAAACACAAAGATCCAAAACCTATGGGATGCAGCAAAAGCAGTTCTAAGTGGGAAGTTTACAGCAATACAATCCTACCTCAAGAAACAAGAAAAATCTCAAATAAACAATCTAACCTTACACCTAAAGGAAGTAGAGAGTGAATAAAAAACAAAACCCAAAGTTAGTAGAAGGAAAGCAATCATAAATATCAGAGTAGAAATAAATGAAATAGAAACAAAGATAACAGTAGCAAATATCAATAAAACTAAAAGCTGGTTCTTTGAGAGGATAAACAAAATTGATAAAACTTTAGACAGACTCATCAAGAAAAAGAGGCAGAGGGCTCAAATCAATAAAATTAGAAATGAAAAAGGCAAAGTTACAACAGACACCACAGAAATATAATGCATCCTAAGAGACTACTACAAGCAACTCTATGCCAATAAAATGGACAACCTGGAAGAAATGGACAAATTCTTAGAAAGGTGTAACCTTCCAAGACTGAACCAGGAAGAAATAAGACAATATGAACAGACCAATCACAAGTAATGAAATTCAAACTGTGATTAAAAATCCTCCAACAAACAAAAGTCCAGGACCAGATGGCTTCACAGGTGAATTCTAACAAACATTTAGAGAAGAGCTAACACCTGTCCTTCTCAAACTCTTCTAAAAAATTGCAGAGGAAGGAACACTCCCAAACCCATTCTATGAGGCCACCATCACTCTGATACCCAAACCAGACAAAGATACTACAGAAAAAGAAAATTACAGACCAATATCACTGATGAATATAGATGCAAAAATCCTCAACAAAATACTAGCAAACAGATTCCAACAACACATTAAAAGGATCACACACAATGATCAAGTGGGATGTATCCCAGGGATACAGGGATTCTTCAGTATAAGCAAATCAATCAATGTGATAAACCACATTAACAAATTGAGGAATAAAAACAATATGATTGTCTCAATAGATGCAGAAAAAGCTTTTGATAAAATTCAACACCGATTTATGATTAAAAACTCTCCAGAAAGTGGGCAGAGAGGGAAACTACCTCAACATAATAAAGGCCATATATGACAAACCCAAAGCAAACGTCATTCTCAATGATGAAAAACTGAAGGCATTTCCTCTAAGGTCAGGAACCAGACAAGGATGTCCACTCTCACCACTATTATTCAACATAGATTTGGAAGTCCTAGCCATGGAAATCAGAGAAGAAATAGAAATAAAAGGAATACAAATTGGAAAATAAGAAGTAAAACTGTCACTGTTTGCAGATGACATGATACTATACATAGAGAATCCTAAAGATGCCACCAGAAAACTACTAGAGCTAATCAATGAATTTGGTAAAGTTTCAGGATACAAAATTAATGCACAGAAATCTCTGGCATTCCTATACACTAATGATGAAAAATCTGAAAGAGAATTTAAGGAAACACTCCCATTTGCCATTGCAACAAAAAGAATAAAATACCTAGGAATAAACCTACCTAAGGAGGTAAAAGACCTGTACTCAGAAAACTATAAGACACTGATGAAAGAAATCAATCATGACACAGATGGAAAGATATACCATGTTCTTGGATTGGAAGAATCAACACTGTGAAAAATGACTATACTACCCATAGCAATCTACAGATTCAATGCAATCCCTATCAAATTACCAATGGCATTTTTTACAGAACTCGAACAAAAAAATCTTAAAATTTGTATGGAGACACAAAAGACCCCGAATAGCCAAAGCAGTCTTGAGGGAAAAAACTGGAGCTGGAGGAATCAGACTCCCTGACTTCAGACTATACTACAAAGCTACAGTACTCAAGACAATATGGTACTGGCACAAAAACAGAATACAGATCAACTGAAGAGGATAGAAAGCCCAAAGATAAACCCACGCACATATGGGCACCTAATCTATGACAAAGAGGCAAGGATATACAATGGAGAAAAGACAGTCTCTTCAATAAGTGGTGCTGGGAAAACTGGACAGTTACACGTAAAAGAATGAAATTAGAACACTACCTAACACCATACACAAAAATAAACTCAAAATGGATTAAAGACCTAAGTGTAAGACCGGACACTAGAAAACTCTTAGAGAAAAACATAGGAAGAAAACTCTTTGACATAAATCACAGCAAGATCTTTTTTGACCCACCTCCAAGAGTAATGAAAATAAAAACAAAAATAAACAAATGGGACCTAATGAAACTTAAAAGCTTTTGCACAGCAAAGGAAACTATAAACAACATGAAAAGACAACTCTCAGAATGGGAGAAAATATTTGCAAATGAATCAATGGGCAAAGCTTTAATCTCCAAAATATATAAACAGCCATAAAAAGGAACGAAATTGGGTCATTTGTAGAGATGTGGATGAAGTGTCATACAAAGTGAAGTAAGTCAGAAAGAGAAAAACAGATATCGTATATTAATGCATATATGTGGAACCTAGAAAAATGGTACAGATGAACCAGCTTGCAAGGCAGAAATAAGAGACACAGATGTACAGAACAAACGTATGGACACCAAGCGGGGAAACAGGGGGGGTGGGGATGGTGGTGGGATGAATTGGGAGATTGGGATTGACATATATACACTAATATGTATGAAATAGATAACTAATAAGAACCTGCTGTATAAAAAAAATAAAATAAAAAACAAAAAAAGAGGAAAAAACCCAAGAATTCAGAGGGGATATCTGGGCTGTGTCTAGAATGAAGCTTTTCTGTGGGTCACAAGGCAATTAGCTGAACCTCCTGGCCCAACATCAAGTCATCCAGAAATTGTGGAATATACTATTCCCAGGTAGTTAACTTGCTTCTTGTGGTCAAGAGAGTTGTGTGTTGGGAGTCTGATTAAATTCTAGGTAAGTCCAATCCCATTTCCAATGTTTTGTAGACACAGCCTTTCGTACACAGACATGAACAGAGAACAGAGAACTCATGTGGAGTTTGTCTGGGACATGATGGTGCTGAGTCACAGTATTTTATCCAATCTCCAGTCAGGGTCTCAAGCTTTAATTTTCATAAAAATTACCCCTGGGGCTTCCCTGGTGGTGCAGTGGTTGAGAGTGTGCCTGCCGATGCAGGGTACACGGGTTCGTGCCCCGGTCTGGGAAGATCCCACATGCCGCAGAGCGGCTAGGCCCGTGAGCCATGGCCGCTGAGCCTGCGCATCCGGAGCCTGTGATCCGTAACGGGCAAGGCCACAACAGTGAGAGGCCCGTGTACCGCAAAAAAAAAAAAAAAAAAAAATTACCCCTGATGCTTGTTATAAACGTAGGTCTCTTACCTATAAGATTTTGATTTGGCAGGAATTTGCATTTTTAACAAGCACTGGGATTATTTAATATAGGTTCCCCAGGAAAGAGGTAACTCAGATATTTCCACCATGTACATGGACTTCTCTTTTAGTCATGACAGCAGCAATAAGCAGGTCAAATGGTTCAGCAAGGAAATGTAATTTCTATTGCCCATTTAGAAACTATAGTATAGGGAGTTAAATAGAAACCAGAAGAGATTTGCAAGAAAGTAATTAGGAATCATTGCAACTGATCTGAGTCATCTTTGAGTACCTGTGGCTATGTGTCTGCAATGATTCATAGGGGAGTGGGAGAATTTTACTACAACAGCTTTGCAGTAATAAAGAGCTATTCTTTTGGAGCTGTATCCATCCTTTGCCTGTTTTATGGCATTCCAACTCTAGAAAAACTGTAAAAGAACATTTATTTACAGCCCAATGAATCTTGTCCTTGTGTTTATTATAATGACGTTGTTGAGGACATTGGTCATCATGTCCTCTCTTTAAGGACCCTGTGGACAAATTTCTTTCTAGTCTTAGTATTAGGGATTAGAAATGCTTTTTCTAGGGATGCCACCTGCCTTAATATTATATAAAATGCAAATTATCCAACTAACCAGATTCCCTTGTGCAGATTGCCTGCTAGACCTCTTAGAGTTAAACTACCTGGGATCAAAATAAAAGTTTCTTATGGTACGAATACACTTTCTGTAACATGATAAGGTATAAATTAATAAACATTTGCATACTACCCTTAGAATTTCCAAAGGATGTCACATATATCTTATAATGCCTTTTTCACAGTTATTCTCATTATTTCAACAGATGGAAGGATTGAGTCTCAGAGCAACTAACTGATTTGCCTGAGATCACACAATTAGTAATTGGAAAGCTAGAATTTTCACACACAAATTCTGACCCCCAATCCAGTTCTCTTTCTGTTGCCTCTACAACAAAGAAAAATCACTTTATTATGCCCTTCAATTTATGAAAAAAAATATACATATATATATATATATATATATATATATACAGATATGTATAAAATTCTATTTTATCTTCACACCGATTCTGAAAAAGAGTTGCTTTTATTTACCCAAAAGTTCCACAGATCTGAGACTCTCAGAGGTTTCTGGACTTGCCCAACATCGATCAGCACAAATCACAGAGATCAGATTCAAACCCAAAATTCGTAATACCCAATTCTGAGCTTTCTCCTAAGATATGCCTAATGTGCAATCTGCTATACTCCAGGGTAAACTGATAGTTCTTCTGTCCGACCACTATCACAACAAGGGTGAAGCTAAGAATTGAAATGCCAAAGTCTTCTAATTCAATAATTTTAAATTTATTATAATAAAAGAAGTCAGATGATATGAAGCCATATCTATCCCTTACAACATAGTGGGGTAAAGAACTGCCTTGAGCAGAGTTTAGGAAAAGGTGATAATGCAGAGATTCCAAGAATACTAGGAACAGAAGCAGCATACCAGTGAGAACAGAGTTGGGAGGCATCAACTTTGATAACCAGCCTTGCCATGCTCATAATTCTGCCCAAGGAGGGACTCAGAAATGAAGAAGATATTTCACTATGCCTGTCTTGCTTATTTTCTGTGAAATGAGAAAATGAAAAAAAAGGTAAACATATGTGTCTCCAATGGTGTTAATTTGTCGAGTCTAAATTCCCTTCTAATGTGTTACTTTTCTTAAAATAATTATCTGAAAATAAAAGCGTCACTGGAAAATTTTTCAACATTTTAACAGCATGCCCCCAAAATATGTGCATTGTACAGGCTTTCATTCCTCCTCTCCCAGCTTACTGGAGCTGTAAGTCGTGTTTCCAAGAAGATTGTCCTGATGGGTCATTATAGATGGTGCTGGGGTATGAATGTGGACTAAGTGTAAATGCAAGGTGAACCTGTCTGGCCCAACAAAGACAAATATCCCAGCAGCACTGCCATATTTCACAGTTCATAGTGTTGACTATAGATCTGCTGCCATGATAAATTTTATGGCCAAATGTGGTGGCATTTTGCAACCCCGGGTCTACTAAGGATGGTTGGTCCCTCTCTGATAGGGTCAATTGTGATAAATTGCCCTGTTGAACTCCCCATGAAATACGACATTTCAGGTTAGCCAAATTCTCTTTGATATGCATGTCCCAGTCAGACTCAAGACATTTACCAGAGGAGCTTTTCTAGTTAGAAGGATGAAATGGTACCAGATCTGCCCTTCTCGTCTTTCTTATTATTTTGTCAGCAATGAAGAGGAAGGTTGTAGAATCTCTTTCCTGGGAATATTGTGGACAGACTTCCTTCTGGAGTGTCAAGAGGTGGAGGGTGCTGCCTGGGAGAAAAGAGAATTAAGACCACCTGTTCAATCCCCTGCGTCCTTCATTAATTGCCCTGGCACGGAGCCACCACTCACTTTTTCTTTGGTGTTGTCTTTTCTCATACATAGAAACCTGAGTATCCAAAGAACTGATGCTGTGTATTCCTCAAAGGAAACTGTCATTTATCCAGAGCAAGCAAGAATGATTTTTTCATTCACAGAATAAATTAAGTACCTCGCACAGGAAAGAAAGTTTGAAAACTTTGTGGGCTACTCCATTTTCCCAGCTTCTCAGGACAGGTTTGTGAACAGCAACAATAACAAAAGTGCATGGTACCTGCAGACTAATGTTACCGTAACTGTCTCCAATTATTTCAGCCTTGCACACATGAACACAAACTGTCATGGTTCAGACTGTCACAAAATCATTGTGACCCTGGGCAAACCATTCAATTTCTCTGGGCCTTGGGTTTCTCATCTGTAAAGTGAGGCTTATTATACTACATGATCCCTAAATTTCCTTCTACAATAAAGCTTCTAGTAGGTAGTACAACAAAGTACTAAGAACATAGACTCTGGAACCAGACTGTCTGAGTTCAAAACCTGGATCCTCCACGAAACAGCTGAGTGACCTTGAACAATTTATTTAAACTCTCTAAGCTCCGTTTTTCTCATCTGTAAAATGGGGATGATATTATCACCCACCTCATAGGGCTGTGATGAGGATGAAGACACTGAATACATGTCAAGTGCTTGTAATCATGGGTGGAAGATAGTGAGTTTTCAATGCGTGTTGCTATTACTCTACTAAGATTCTATGCTGTTGACATTTAAAAACTGGTGACTAGTCCAGTACCTTTTTCAGTGACTCTTTTATTTTCACTTTACTATGTAAAATAATTGACATTTTTGACTACCACAACTTCTCCTATAACTGGACTCCTGCAATGTGATCAATATTCATCACTATATTTCTATTTCCTTTATCAGTTTATGTCACTACCATATTCACAAGTGTTAACATCTTACACCGCTCTCTCCCCTTCATAAGCCCCACCACCATCTCCTTCCCCGGTGAACACACACAAACACACACACATACTCAAACCTTAATCATTACACTACTCAATTCCAACTGATTGATATTTCTACACCATACCCTTTCTTTTCCATTCCTATGACAATTGTATACGGAATGCATTCAATAAAGTTTCACTGATGATGATGATGATGAGACTACATATGAAGAAAATGGTCTTCGATTAATAAATTGTGTTTAAAGCATATACATAGATCATACATGCTACATTCATTCACACAGCAAATATTTTTGAGAGCCTACCATGTATCAGGTCCAGCAAAAGTACTGTTGGGCCTAAAATAATGATGTAACATATCAAAATCTTATCTCAATTTAAACTCAGATGAATTTTCAATGATCATCCTATGGCAAGCCATAGAATGTTTATTTTGTAAGCAAACAGTTACTTGTAGAAAATAATTCATTAAGTTACTAATTGTGTTCCCTTTTGAGGATTTTGCCTTAGTCTATAGATACATTTTTCTAGCTGTGACTTCATCTGAATACTAAGGGATTTGACTAGGTAGCCTCAAAGGTCAGTTCCTGCTCTAATATTCTATGGAACAAAGGCAAAAACAGCTCCCTGTGACTAAGGCTCAAGAAAGAACAGCCTGGAAAGTTAATGCATTCTAAAATATTGACTAGAAGAATATGCACCAAACTGATTATTTCTAGGGGTCAGCTTGTTAATGAATTGTATTCTTACATTAAAGTAACGGTCTCTGTCTCTCCTCTTTCTTTTCTGTTTGACTGCACTATTATTATATAGGCTGCCAAAAGGAGTGAAATGTGATCAGCTTTCCTGGAATACTACATCTGGAGAAGTTCCGAGGGGATACTCCCAACTCCTAATTAATTGATGGGTCAATTGAGCAACAACTGACATATAATGGAAAAACCATAGACTTTAGAGTCCAAAAACTGTATTTTAAGTCTTTTTTTTTTCCTTTGACTTTATTTCCAACCATGGACAATTCACATATCCTCTCTAAGGTTTAGGTTCAGCATCTATAAAATGCTGACTTCACAGTTGGCAGGTATGACCCTAGATAGACCCTGTCTGTCTATATCCATTCATGCAAGATAGATACTGTTATGCCTTATTTTCCAGATGAGGAATCAGGGACTCAATGAGGTTGAAAGAGATCACATAGGTGAAAGTATGTTATAAATACCAAAGTTCTATATACATTTTGTTGTAGTTGTTATTACTGTTAGATCACTCCACCCAAATATCAGGGTTTTATGCTTTGTTGATTGCCATAATTTAGACAAACAACTTTGATAGTGAGTAAATGTTTTTGTTCTTATTGATTGGAAATAGAAAAAAATCAAGAAGAGAAGCACTTGTTCTTTCCACTAAACTAAGCAGTAAGAGGAATGGTCTATGCCTATCTAATTCACCAGTGGGTATCTCAAGCAGGTAGGACAGTGTCTGGCATATAGCAGGAATTAAGTAGCATAAAATCCTTCTAAAGAGTGGTATGAGTCCAACTATTCACTTACAAAAAATGCCTGATCACATTATTGCAAGATTAAGAAAAATGTCCATACAATTTGTCAGCTGAGAGCTGTGGGGTGTGTAATCCAAATCCATGTAGTCCCATGACTGTGGCTTGGATACACCTCACAGGTATCTGCTCTGCCTTAAGTATTGATTCTGGCTCCTCTGGCTGGCTGAGATTTCCAGGATAGCAATAATTATAGGCACACCCTTATACCTTTTTGGCCCCAATCCAGGTAAAAATGGGAGAACATTGAAAATATGAAGACCCAGCCTCCACACTTTCCAAGAAAAAATGTCCCTCCTATTTCTTCACCTGAACTCACCGTCTTCTTCCTGCACAGCCCTCTCTCCTCACCTACCTTAGACAATAAGAACTTTAATCAGGGTCTGGGCAGAGAACCAACATCAATTACCAGTCACTAATCACAGCATTTAACTCTGTTTTACTTTTGATAAATTGAATGAATATATAGTCAGAAGGGTGACTTAGAAAAATGAATGGGATAGTTATAGAAATTTTAATGGAATATATGAAACTAGTATGTATGAACACCAGCAAAGGATGTTTCTTGATTTTTTTTTTCAAAGTGAGAGAGGTGAGAAAGAGATGAAAGGAGTTTTAAGGAAAAAGAAGAACAGAAAGACATCCATACTAGTGACTGACCCAACTGCGTCTTTAAAGATAGACCACATTTTGAGAAGTAAACAGATCCACAGACAAAACAAACAAAAAACAAAAAACCCAAAAAGCAATTTTTAAGTGTTCAGCTTCCACTAGGAAATCAAATACTTTTCCATGAATAATAACCCTTCACACTACTTTTATGACATATCTAAGATAGAATCTATTTGGGGGTCAGTTAATTGGATCAACCTGCTCTTCATAATAAGCATGAGATTTACAGAATGTTTTACATTCCAAATTTGAAAAAACCTTCCCATACCTGTCCCATCAAATTGCAACTGGCTACCATGTTAGCTATCAAATTTATGAGCTGTGAGTGTCCATGACCACTAACAGGTGTCTTGATTTTCCCTGGATCCACAGCAATGGTGGTTGAGAAGAAATTCATAAGTGTTGGTTCTGAAATACTATAGCGGCCTCATAAGACTAGAGCAAGAAAAGAGAAAAAAGTTTGTTTCCTTCAGATTTGATTTTAACAAGATTCCAGACTGACAGAATTTTCCAATCAAATGGGACCACTTTAAATACCAGGATATGGTGATTTTTTTCTTACTATTTGATTTTAATATTTAATTTTTTAATCCAGAAACCATAAGGCATCATTCAATAAATATTTAATAAGCTGCTATAACAGAGAAAGTCCTGTGCTAAGTCCTGCTAAAGATATAATGGAAAATAAGAGAGCTTGCTTCCAATCCAGTTATATTTATATACATATATATGCCATATACATAACATAAATTTTATATATATGGCAACACATACACTCAAATAGGGTAATGGAGGTATGTAAAAAGGAAGGCCATAAAGAAAGAGTGGAGAAATAGCAAAGAAGAATGAAAAGACATGAGCTCTGAATTATGCCCCTGCCCCCCAAAAACGAAGGTTTCAATTGATGGAAAGAAAAGGGTTGGCAGATATGAGATAAACCTGTCAACTTGGGAAATATTAAGAGATCATGTTTCAGTGGTACTTAAGTGCCAAATTTTAAAAGTCCTTAGAAATCAGGCTCAAGAATTTGGCCTTCATGCTATAGGTAACAAAAAGCCATTCAAGGATTCTGAATAATAAAGTAACGTGAAGAAAGTGATATTTAGGAGGGTCCAGGCAGCAGCACTAGTTCAAAAGATTAGTTCAAAAGAGAGTAGCTTGGAGGCACGGAGACTAAAGGAAAGAAAATTCATGGGAAGGCAGATATCCAGCTGATCTGGGCTCAAGTCCCATTCACTAGCTATACGGCCTCAAGTAATTTATTTAACTTCTCTTTGGTTTCATAGTGCTCCCATCTGTAAAACAGGAACAAGGAAAAAGAAAACTTTAACAAGTTTTTGGTCAGGATTACATCAGATAGTATAATGTAAAGGGTCTCACAAGAAATTTGCTCAGTCTTTATTGCAGAATGTTATTCCACTGCTTTCTGGCTCCATTGTTTCTGATGAGTTATAACCCATTTCTCACATTGTTAATCCCCCTGGGACGTGTTGAGTCGTTTTTCTCTTGCTGCTTTCAAGTTTTTCTTTTTGTCTTTAGTTTTTCAACAGATTGACTGTGATGCATCTAGGTGTAGATCTTTTTGTTTATCCTTCTTGCAGTACCTTGAGCTCCTCATTCTGCCATTTTGTAAATTGTTGTCTTTTAAGTAGAGTTTAAGTCAATCCAAATTTATAAAGTTTCTTCAATTTTGAATTATGGCTTATTTAGCTTAGAATTTATCTTAAAACCATTTCCCCCCTCTGGTTGTTATATTTTTCTTTGATATTTTGCCCCACTAGCCACCTTACCAGTTACTTCACCACTACCATATTTTACTTCCTCTCAAAACTCAGACAGAATGAATATGGTACTAGTTTCTATGGTGTAAAGAAATAATTTGTAAATTCCTTGATCGCCTTTAATAAAAGCTAGTATTTATTCATTACTCCCTACTAATCTCTAATCACCTTGCTAAGTACTTTGCAACATAATCTCATGTTACTGATGAAATAAAATTCATATGGCAAGTCAAGAAATATTTAAACAAAATTTTTCAATGCCTGTTTGGTCCTCCTCCCTCCCCTTTAGTGTGATTGTGCATCTACATTAACCATAACTCCTTAGGAAATAACATTCCTTCTTAATCTTGTAAAGGGTCACAATGACCCACTACTCACTTTGTACATGCAGATAACCCTTTGTCTCAAAAACTTTTATAACTGTTCTTTGATATCTAGTGGGTGGAACAGTCCTCAGAGCTTTCTGAAAGATTGTCTCCCAAGTTGGTGTGAATAAAAATTTTCCATTTCTTTCTTAGATTAACTATTGATTAATTTTTCATCAACAGAACCTTCAGCAGAAGCCTATGAGCTATATATTAACATTATTCCATTCTACAGATGAGGAAATTAAGACTCAGTGGGATTATTTATCCTAAATTGCACAGATAGCAATAAATAGATAAGACCAGATACAACCCAGTAGTCTAGCTCTTAAGCACTGTGTGCTATTGTCTCAATTGAAACATGCATATTTAATTTTGTATTTCTTTTCCCAAAGGCAGAAATTTATTTTAAGTCTTCAGCCTTTATTATAACTTTAGAATGTGATTTATATTTCTATTGGAGCCCCTATTTGTACTCCCATACAAGAGGTAATATTGTACAGTGTTTTATGTACCCCAACTTTGATAATAAATTATCTGGATTCAAATAAATGTTTATCTCTTTGCTACCTTTGTGACTTGACAAGTTATTTAAAGTCTCTGTGTCTTGGTTTCCTCATCTTAATTCGGCATAATAAGAGTAACTACCTCATAGAATTTTATAAGAATAAAATTACAGGGCTCCCCTGGTGGCACAGTTGTTAAGAATCCGCCTGTCAATGCAGGGGACACGGGTTACAGCCCTGGCCCGGGAAGATGCCACATGCCGCAGAGCAACTAAGCCCACGCACTACAACTACTGAGCCTGTGCTCTAGAGCCCGTGAACCATAACTACTGAGCCTGCGTGCCACAGCTACTGAGCCCACATGCCACAACCACTGAAGCCCGCGTGCCTGGAGCCCGTGCTCTGCAATGGGAGAGGCCACTGCAGTGGGGGGCCTGCGCACTGTGGCAAAGACCCAATGCAGCCAAAAATAAATAAATAAATTATTTATTTTAAAAAATTACATAATAGACATAAAACGCTGGGACAATGTCTACCACAAATTAAGCTCTCAGTAATTTGGAAATTATCTTTACCTTGTATCTCTTATATTGTACTTATCTGACTACATAGTAATTTCCTGTTTGTCTGTCTCTCCTTTAGATTATTAACTCCAAAAGGCAGGAACAGTATCATTTTCATCTTTGTAGCTCTAAGGCCAACAGTCTGAAACACAGTAAGAGCACATTAAATGTTTAAGGGACAGATAAATATACAAGTCCTTTTCAATGGACAAGCTAACGCTTTACATCAGGTGAGCTTTCAGCCTAGAAAAGGATTTGCAGGTGTTCTCTGTTAATTTTCAGAATGTGTAAATTCACCACATTCATAGCAGTAAACTGCAGATAGCAAAGGCATCAAGACCTTCTTACAAACAAGAGAGAGAGTGGTGTCTGTGGCTCTAGCTCATTATACATCTTCAACAAATCTACTTGATGTAATTCCACAGAAGCTAGTGAGAAGTAATGAGGACTAATGACCCAGAAATTCTCTTGGATTCAGAGTAATCCACACTAATCTTACTGTAGGTCAAAACATAAGCACATTTGGGTAGTTGCCTTCCCTTGTAGGTGTTTTTTCATTCCCTTCTCTTTTAATTCACCATTTGGTCACATTGCCCATCCCACCTTCCTTCTCTCTCATCTTCATGTGGTCAGTCCACATATACACTGAAGGAAATATCTGCATTACATGCCATATTAGCCTCTTGAGAGGGGCTTATAAACCAGAAAATAGCATAGCACTGTACCATATACCAGGGAGAGAGAGAGAGAGAAAGAGAGAAAGTCTATTAGTACACTTTGGAATTCAGTACAACAAACATGGGATAATACCGCTTGTATTTGAAGTTCAGCTCTGTATCTGCTACCTGTTCCTCTTTTTCATAACATAAGTCACTTCTTTGAGCATTCGTTTCCTCATCAATGGTGAGAAGATAGTATTGCTTTTCTCACTGGTTTTTTTTCAGAATTAAATGAGATAATTAGGTAAAACATTTTCACAATGTCTGGCATGAAATAAGCTATTATTAATATTATTATTCTATATGTGTCAGGCCCTGGGAATATTTATAGAGATGAAACAAGATACTTTCATTGAAATACATAAACAGTACAAGAGAAATGTAGGTGAGAGAACAAAGAAGGAAGGAGGTTATGTTATTGTCATTCTCAATTTACAGATGTGGAAACTGAGGCTTAGAGAAGTTATCAACTGGCAGTAGGCTAATGTCCTTAAAATTAATTCAGCAATTAATTAGACATTCCTAAATGTCTAATTTGTTCTCTCTATAAAATTCACTGGTTTAATGAAAATGATTTTTTTTTTTTTTTTGGTACGCAGGCCTCTCACTATTGTGGCCTCTCCCGTTGCGGAGCACAGGCTACGGACGCGCAGCCTCAGCGACCATGGCTCACGGGCCCAGCCACTCCGCGGCATGTGGGATCTTCCCGGACCAGGGCACGAACCCCTGTCCCCTCCATCGGCAGGCAGACTCTCAACCACTGTGCCACCAGGGAAGCCCAATGAAAATGATTTTTATCGTTTGAATAGATGAGGAAACTGAAAATCAAGGAGGAATACTTTAAAAGCTGAAAAAGAGGTGGAATTTTGACTTCTGCTAATAAAACTTTTTTTAGCATGTATTATGGAAAGTTCTCAGTTTCTACTGATTTCTAAACTCATGTTAACATTATTTCTGTTTTGTCAGATTTTAGCAATTTTAGGATTTTTTTAGTCTATTTCTAAAATTCTTCCCTCAAGTTTTCTGATTTATGGTCAAGGTATTAGAGGCACTAATCATATTATGATCTAGCATAGCAAAATATTCTGAACAGTCTCACTTTCTTTGTACACTTTGAACCTTTAAATTCTTTGTGTCCAGTATTTCAATAAACTTGTAACACATTGGCCTATCCCAATTGTTTCTTATCAGGAAACAGAGTTTCTGCTTTTCTTATGTGATGAGATTTTTTTAGGTTATTTTTATTTCTTCAAGATGATTTTGGATTTATGTTTAAATTCTCAATTTAATTTAAATACTTAATATAATTAAATCTACTTTAAATAACTGAAAATTGGACTTAATCTAAGATAAAGATTTAATTCCATTCAAAGTTGAAATTTCACATGCTTTTGAATTTAAATTTTAAATGGCTACAGATACAAACTGAAAGCTGACAACATTTGAGATGCTGGCAACAGCATATTTAAAATGCTTAAAGTTTAAAAAAGTACAAAATGACAGTCAAAAGCATCCAAATTCAGGAGTGGAAACAATCTAAAATGTATGAAAAGGGAAAATGTTGGTTGGAAAACAGCATTTCTTACAGAAACTTTTATCATTTTTAAAATTCTTTGACCATTTTCTCAGCATATCAACTTTAGTGTAACTCATATTCTGCTTAAACTTAAAAAATTTACGTAAATTTGGCAAAAGCTGATTATTTGGTTAACAGGTCATCTGGAGAACTGACCTGCCTCCTAGATAACTTTCCCAGTGGCACACACATACCGACAGCCAGTACTGGAGCCAAAATCTGCCTAAGACACTGATAATGCCTCTCTCTGTACAACATTTCAGAGAATATGGGGACAAAGAAACTCAAATGGAAAGTCTACTTTGGCAGGTTTCAGTTGATCATAGATTACCAGATGCCAGGCAAAGTGAAATTTTGGTTCTGACTATGTAATCAGAAAAATTAAGCAATATGTCATGGGCTATTCCCAGGCATTTCATGTGAAAAGATAAGCCTTTTGGTGTCCTCCACATTCTCAGCTAAATATTATCTCCCAAACACCCTTTTAATCAAAGAAGAAGGGAGTTCCATTTTCTGGTTCCCCAGAATTTTATCAGGAACTATATTATTTACCTGTTCACACAGCCAGACTCTGAAATATGTCATAATATTTTTTATTATCATTTTTGACTCCTTAAAGGAGATGGTAAAATTCTCTTTTAGAAGAAAAGCAAGATTATACATGAAGGAGAAAAGAAAACATATTTTGACAGGTAGCCAAAGAAACAGAAAAACAAACAATAGTTGCCTCTTTCTTCCAAAATTTAACAGCTTCGTCTCACTATTTTGAATATATGGTTCCTGTTTGGAAAACTCCTGTCACCAATATTTGTGATAAAATGTTACTAAAATACATAGTTATACTATCTCTTTTCAAGAGTTATATAAACCCCTATTTATTTACTGGAAGGAAATGTCATACTTTTCAGTGATCTATTTCCTTTCTGTAACAAAGGCAGTTTAGAAAAAGCCAAGAAAATTAGAACAGAATGATGTGTCACACTCTGTGTGTAGGTGTTCAGTAAACGGTATCTTATGTTGACCAGGAGGAGGAAAAGGAGAAGGGGAAGTGTAATTCTAAGCACATTCGTTTTCTTAATTTATGCTGCAAGACAGAATTATTTAGTCACACCTCTGTATTTAATGTAAAATCAGTGATGAGACAATCACTAAAATGTAATCAGGCAGAAGGGAATAAGATCTACTTTTTACCCGTTTTCCTGGTAAGTAGAGGAGACAGTACTATTTCATATTCCATGATAGATGTGTTTCAGGAATTCAGAGGGCTGGGGATTTTTTTGGAACGCCCCAGGGCATGTCAATGTGATTGCCATTTTAGTAACCAATTGTCAAGTGCCTACTGTATGCTAGCAATATATTTATTTATTTAATCTTCCAGGTAGGGCTTCCCAGTGGTGCAGTGGTTAAGAATCGGCCTGCCAATGCAGGGTACACAGGTTTGAGCCCTGGTCCGGGAAGCACCCACATGCCGTGGAGCAACTAAGCCCGTGCACCACAACTACTGAACCTGTGCTCTAGAGCCTGCGAGCCACAAGTACTGAAGCCTGCACGCCTAGAGCCCATGCTCTGCAACAAGAGAAGCCACCACAATGAGAAGCCCACACACCACAACGAAGAGTAGCCCCCGCTCACTGCAACTAGAGAAAGCCCGTGCACAGCAGCAAAGACCCAATGCAGCCAAAAATAAAAAAGAATAAATAAATAAAAAAGAATAACTTCCAGGTAATATTAGCACCACTATTTTATAGATGAGGAATAAAATCAAGGTCTTACCCGTGTCTAACGGCTTATAAGCAAAAGAGGCAAAAATTAATAGTTGCAATTCCAGAGCCTGAGTGGTAGTAGATTTTTTTTTAATTTCAAGAGGCAATGTTCCCCAGTGATTTAGACAGCATAAACTCTAATGCCAGACTGCCTGCATCTGAACCCTGGCTCTGCTCATTACTAGCTGTATGACCTTGGGGCAAATTACTTAATTTCTCTGCCTTTCAATTCCCTCATCTGTAAAGTTAGTTATTTTGATGATTAAGTAATTTAATATATCTAAGGCATTCAGATCATCAGTGCCTGGCACCAAATAAGCACTATATAATTATCAGCTATTAATTCTTGCCCAGTATCTATTCTGTTTTAGAAAAAATAATCCACATTTTCCCTTCAAGAACGCTTCCCTACTACTCTTAGTGTATATGGTTTGAATGGTTTAGCTACATCCTGACTTCTGACATACATATTTGCTCCAAGCCTGCTAATCAGAGCAATCAATCTCCATCGTCACTGGCTCAAGAATAGACTTAGGATGCAAGCTGGTCCAATAAAATTTTTGGAGAATTGTTTGGGGGAAAAAAGAGGTTCTTTCATTTGGACTGAGAGCCATCAGAATTTAAGTATAGAGTTTCCAGGAGTCACCTTCTAGGAAGAGAATGCTTAAGAGTGGATCCCATGTGAGACAAAGCATAAATAAATGACAAAGAAGGAGAGAAACAAATCTAAAGGCATCATTTGAGCCCCTCAATCCAGCCCTGACCAACAAAATCTACCCATAAACTTTAAAGGTAAATGAGCCAAGTCTACTCTTTGCTTAAGTCAGTTTGACTTGGGTTTCCATAACTTGCAAGCAAAAGTATTCTTATTAATACCTCTACTGTTCTCTTTTTAAAAGTTAAGCAATTACTCATTTTGAGCAACTACTCCTACCCACCCTTCCTGCTATAACAAACTGGGCCAAAATCATGAGCAGTGCTAAATTTGGTTACATACAATATATCATTTGGTTTCTCCACCCGCCGCCCCCCCCCCCACTTATTTCTACTATACAGAGGAGGAAGAAGATGGGGGCTTGAGAAATTAAGTAAATTTTCTGATTTTATATATTTATTTATGTATTTTTGTTTTATTTCATTATTTTAAAGTCTAAGGTGGATTAACCAGATACAAGTAAAATTAAGAAAAATTTTCTCTTGCTATACTGAATGGTCGAGTCTTCAATCTTTCTCTTTAAGAGAAAAGAAAAAAAGAGAGAGAAAAAAAAAAATCCTGACAGAGAGTTTGGCCTAATCATTAAACTAAGTTACCATAAAATTCAAGGATTTTTTTCCTTCCCATAAGCTGCCATGAAATTGCATCCCTCTCCTCCTGTATCGTATCCATTAATTAAGAAAGATCATGGGGGCCTTCCCTGGTGGTGCAGTGGTTGAGATTCCACCTGCCGATGCAGGGGACACGGGTTCGTGCCCCGGTCCGGGAAGATCCCACATGACCCAGAGCGGCTGGGCCCGTGAGCCATGGCCGCTGAGCCTGCGCGTCCGGAGCCTGTGCTCCACAACGGGAGAGGCCACAACAGTGAGAGGCACACGTACCGCAAAAAAAAAAAAAAAAAGATCATGGGGCAGAGACTTGCAGCCCAGGTGTAAGAACATACTTAGCAGTTGACCTTCACATATAGACTCCCTGGCTCCACAGAAATGAGACTTTTGGAAGCGCAATTTTAGATGTCAACCTAAAATTCCAAATGCTATTGAAGTAAGAATTTACTTTCACTTCTGATCCTTAGTATTATTAGATGTGGAAAAGATAAATTAAATGTGAACTGAGTCCTGGCCAGGCTGTAAGTCTATGGCATGACATGAAATTTTTGGCGATTACACTATCTCCTATATCTGTGAAACTATTTCTTACACAATCCAGTGATAACATTCATGTCTACACTCTTAAGAAAATGATCTTTTTTCTCCATTTGAAAATACCTCACTTAATTTACAGTACAATGCACATACCAGGCACCACCATGAAAATCATTCCCTGTTACTTCCATCTGCTACAACCAATATTGTTTAATTTCCTAACATCCTCTATCTGCAACTGACAAGCCATATCAGTACCAGGAATCAAAATGTTGGAAAAGACACAGATAAACTAAGACAGATAAGGTTATTAATAGCTGCAGAATTAGACATCCTTGCTGAATAAAAAGGATGGAGTTGGCAGTTTCATAGGTGCCTTTGATTGATACGACAAATGTGACAATAGCAGATGATGTACAGCAGAGCTCCAAACAGCAGTAAGTTAAACATACACCAAAACAGAGGAGCAGACAGTCTTTTTCATTCTTTTTTAATTTTAGCTTAATCTTTGAAAGTTCATCTGATTTACTGACCTTAGTGTCTGATTTTTCTTCTCTAGAACAGGAGTTTAGCTTGAGCTATGGGAGTCATGCAGGGCTGGAAAGAGGGTCTCTTGCCTAGAGCAGTGGGTGCTGTCATTGCCAAGAATCCCATAGATTCAATAGTAAAAATATATGGTGGACAGAGCCAAAGTTAATGACCTTATGAAAAGGGACCAAATGAATCCATAACCCAATAGGAAATCTGAAGCAGAAGTTGGGACTTGGAGAACAGAATCAAGGGTTGAAGGGACAGGGAGATGAAGTAAGGAACCTTTAGTAAAGGCAAACCAGGAGTCAGGTAAGTGAATTCTGAAACAGGAGCCATTGGCCTCTGCTGTCTCAAAGGCCTAAGGCCATCATGGCAGGGCCTGGATGTTTAAAAAGCCAAAGAGCCAGAGGACACAAATTTGAACTAAGGATATCCTGTAATGCCCAAATTGAAGTGCCAGTGGAAGATCCTTCATAGGAGAGAAATATCAAAATAATTACCAAAGTTAATTTCTCAGTTACTCATCTATGAAATTTAAAATAGTGAATAAATAATATGCTTTGGAACTCTGCAGACTTGGTTTGAGGTTCAGGCTTTTTCTCTGACTTTGAGTGCTGTGGTTAGTAACTTTGCTTATCTAAAACTCAGCCCCCTGAGAATAATACTAGTGCTTACCTCATGAGGTTTAAAAAAAAAAAAAAACAATCCACAGAAAGTGCTGAACATATTACCCATTATATAGAAAGTGATATGTACTTAAAAAAAAAAAAAAGACCAGCTTCCTTCAGGCATAACTGACCTATGTAAACTACATATATTTAATTTGCACAATTTGATAAGTTTTAACATATGTATACATTTATTGAACCATCTCCATAATTCGGAAAATGAACACACCCATCATCCACCAAAGTTCTCTCATGCCCCTTTCTCTTCCCACCATCACCCCACTAACATTCCAAGAAACAACTGATTTTTTCTGTCACTATAGATTAGTTTTTATTCTTTAGAATTTTATACATATTTATATATATAAATGAATATTTTAAAATATTTTAAATAAATATATGATAAATATCTATAAATATATATAAATAAAATTGTGTAGTATGTACTCTTCTGTTTGAGGGGGGAAAGTCTAGCTTCTTTCACTCAGCTTAACATTTTTGAGATAATATTATTGTGTCAGGAGTCCAAGCGTCACCCTTAGGTTTGATGATTTGCTAGGTGCAATCACAGGATTCATCTAGTCATTCTGGTGGCTATGGTTTGCTGCAGGATAAAGGATACAAAGTATAATCAGCAAAGGGAAAGGAACATGAGATGAAGTCCAGAGGAAAATAGACACAAGGTTCCAAGAGTCCTCTCTCCCTGAAGTCACACAGGATACACTTAATTCTCCCAGCAACAAGTTATGACAACACATGTGTAATGTTGTCTACCAGGGAAGCTTATCAGATACTCAGTTCCTGAAGTTTTTACTGGGGGCTGGTCATGTAGGCAGTATCTGTCTGATATGAACGAAAATTCCAGACTCTCAGAAGGAAGGCAGGTGTTCAACATAAACTATATTGTTTGCACAAACAGTTTAGGTACACTGTGTCATTTTTTAACAGTTCTGAGAATGGTGGAAACCCTCTCGAAATTCAAGCTCCCAGTTTCCAACCAAGGGCCAAACATTTAAGCATGTCTTTTTAAGGACAGCAGTCTCAAGCCTCCTAGTGTTAACTCTTTTCTAAACATTTACTCATGTTGCTGCATGTGTAAGTAGTCCATTCATTTTCATTGCTGAGTAGCATTCCATTAGCAGATGTTAAGTTTTTATATATAGAATGAATATCCATTCACCTCTTGATAAGCAGGTCCAGTGTTTCCAGTTTGGGCCTATTACAAATATAGCTGCTATGAAAATCCATGACCTAGCCTTTGTCTGGACCTATGTTTTCACTACTCTTGGGTAAGTACCTAGGAGTGGAATGGCAGGGCCATTTGCTAGGTATATACTGAATGATGTAAGAAACTGTCAAACTGTTTTACAAACTGTCTGTACCATTTTGCATTCCCACCAGCAGAGTATAAAGAGTTCCATTTGATCTACATCTTACACTTGATATCTTCATGCTTCTTCATTTTGGACATTCTAATAGGTTTGTAGTGATATCTCATTGTACTTTTAATTGGCATTTTCCTAGTAATTCAGTGTTGAGCATCTTTTTCGCGTTCATTTGCTTTCATATATCTATGCTTTGTCTATTCAAAGATTTTGCCCAATTTTTTGAAAAAATGGTTCTTACTTGAATTTTGAGAATTTTTACATATTATGTATAAAAGTCCTTTGTCCTATATGTGACTTACACCAATATTTTTCCCAGTCTATGGGATGTCTTAACTTTGCAGATTCTCTTAACTTTGAACAAGACCAACTTCTCAAATTTTTTTCTGTAAACACCATGCTTCTGTATCCTTTCTAAGAGAGCTTTACCTAATCAAAAACTATACAGATTTTCTCCCATATTTGTTTATAGAAATTTTACTTTTGTCTCTGATTTAAATCTATACTCTAATATTTTACTATTATGCAAGGTATGGCTGAACGTTTTACTTTGGCAGCCTCAACTCTTGAAAAGGTTGTCCTATCTTTCTTGAATAAACTTTATACCTTTAACAAGAAACAATGGAGCATATAGGTGTAGGTCTATTTATCAATTTTGTGTCTGTTCTACTGATCTGGAATTTTTTTTTTTTCTAAGACTTCATTTAACATTTCTTATAGTCTGGGTCTGTTGGTCATGAATTACTTCTTTTCTTACATCTTAAAGTGTTTTTATTTTTCATTCACTTTTTTTTTAAGGATTTTTTTTTTTGATGTGGACCATTTTTAAAGTCTTTATTGAATTTGTTACAATATTGCTTCTGTTTTATGTTTTGGTTTTGGCTTCAAGGCATGTGGGATCTTAGCTCCCTGACAAGGGATTGAACCTGCACCCTCTGCATTGGAAGACAAATTCTTAACCCCTGGACCACCAGGGAACTCCCTTCATTCACTTTTGAAAGACTTTTCTGGGTATAGTATTAGGTCTGTTTCTTCCTTTTCTTTCTTTCCATCCTTACCTTTCCTTTCTTTCTTTCCTTCTTTTCCTTGTTTCTTTCCCTTTGTTTCCTTCTTTCTTTCTTTCAGCTCTTTAAAGACATTGCTTTACTGTCTTCTGGCTTACATTGTTTTCCAACAAGATGTCTGCTATTTTGGTTTCACTGTATATAACATCTTATTTCTAACTGCTTTATTTTTCTCTTTGTCACTGATTTTAAACATTTTAATTATGATATGCTTAGGGTCTGCTGGGCTTTGAACTTCTTGTACTAGTGGGTTTACAGTTTTCCTCAAAGTGTGAAAATTATCAGACATGATTAGCAGACAAATTATCAAACAAAATCATCAGACAAAATTTATTTTAAAACATTCTGTCCCAATTCCTTCTCTCCTCTCTTTTGAGGACTTCAATTACACATACACTAAGTCATTTAAAGTTGTCTCACAACTCATTTTCTGTTCCTTTTTTTTTGGGGGGGGCTTTTTCTCTGTGCAACTCATTTTGGAGAGCATCTATTGCTCTGTCTTCAGATTCCTTTATATTTTTTCTGCAATGTCTAATCAGCTGTTAAGCACATCAAGAATAGATTTTCATTTCTGACATTATAGTTTTCATGTCCAGAAGTTTACTTTGAGTTTTTTTTTACATGTTCTACACCCCTACTTAACATGCTTAACCCTTCCTCTAGGTTCTTTAAAATATGGAATACAGAAAAAATAAATGTTTTCATGTTCTTATCTACTAATTCAGTCTACTGTGACATTTTGTGTTTGATCTTGATTAATTTTTCTTTATTATGTGTTGTATTTTCTTGCTTCTTTGCATTCTTAATAATTTATTGAATTGTCGACACTGTAAATTTTATTTTGTTGAGTCCTGGATGTTTTGGTTTTCCTGTAGATATTTTTGAGCTTTATTCTGGAACAAAGTTACTTTGAAACAATTTTCTATTTTCAGGTCTTATTTTTAAGTTTTGTTATGTAGTAATACATCAGTATTTAGGCTAGGCCTAATTTTACCACACCACTGAAGCAAAACCCTTCTGCTTATTCAATCCAATGTATTTATGAATTATGACGTTTTCTACTGTAGCTAATGGAGCAGTTACTATTTCTGGCCCTGTGTCAGTTCTGAGCACTCTTCCCTCGAATCATTTCGGAAGGTTATTTCCCCGGCCTTAGTAGTGCCTCACACATGCACTAATCAATACTCAAGGGAAGATCTGATGGAGACCTTCAGGTCTCTGAAGCTCCCGTCTCTGTAGCTCTCTCCTTTCTATGGCTCTAGCTCCCTTGGCTTCCCCAGACAACCAGCTCCATCTCTTTGACTCAGGGAGGGCACTGTGCTCATTTGAATTTTCCTTCCCTGAACTGCAGCCTAGGCAGTAATCAGGAACTTTTAGGGCTCATCTTGTTATTTGTTGATCGGTATCTCAAGAATAGTCTTTCATAAATTTAATCTGGTTTTTAATTATTTCATGTAGGAAACTAAATTTGGTCCCTATTTCTTCATGTTGCCTGGAAAGCCTATGTATTAGGTGGGCCAAAAGGTTCATTCCTTTTTTCCATAAGATGTCTCTAGTAGTACTTAGTTGTCTTTAACTTCATTTGAAATAATTTTGTTAGACTGTATGTGACAGCTGTCCTATCAGCATGCATTTAAAAAACAGACATCAAAATTGGTGAATTTTTGTGTAGCCATTTTAATATTGAAGATGAAAGAAAAAAAGCAACATTTTCAGCATATTATGCTTTATTACTTCAAGAAAGGTAAAAACACAACTGAAACACAAAAAAAGATTTGTGTAGTATATGGAGAAGGTGCTGTGACTGATCGAATGTGTCAAAAGTGGTTTGCAAAGTTTCGTGCTGGAGATTTCTCACTGGGCTATGCTCCACGGTCAGGTACACCAGTTGAAGTTGATAGCAGTCAAATCGAAACAATAATTGAGAAAATCAACATTATACCACGTGGGAGATAGCTGACATACTCAAAATATCCAAATCAAGCGCTGAAAATCATTTGCACCAGCTTGGTTATGTTAATTGCTTTGATGTTTGGGTTCCACATAAGTTAAGCAAAATAAACCTTCTTGACCATATTTTCACATGTGATTCTCTAATGAAACGTAATGAAAACGTTCCGTTTTTAAGAAAAATTGTGATGGGCAATGAAAAGTGGATACTGTACAACAATGTGGAACAGAAGAGATCGTGGGGCAAGCGAAATGAACCACCACCAACCACACCAAAGGCTGGTCTTCATCCAAAGAAGGTGATGTTGTGTATATGGTGGGATTGGGAGGGAGTGCTCCATTATGAGCTCCTTCCGGAAAACCAAACGATTAATTCCAACAAGTACTGCTCCCAAGTAGACCAAATGAAAGCAGCACTCGACGAAAAGCGCCCAGATTTAGTCAACCGAAAACGCATAATATTCCATCAGGATAACGCAATATTGCATGTTTCTTTGATGACGAGGCAAAAACTGTTACAGCCTGGCTGGGAAGTTCTGATTCATCCACCGTATTTACCAGACATTGCACCTTCGGATTTCTATTTATTTCGGTCTTTACAAAATTCTCTTAATGGAAAAAATTTCAATTCCTTGCAAGACTGTAAAAGGCACCTGGAACAGTTCTTTGCTCAAAAAGATTAAAAGTTTTGGGAAGATGGAATTATGAAGTTGCCTGAAAAGTGGCAGAAGGTAGTGGAACAAAAGGGTGAATACGCTATTCAATAAAGTTCTTGGTGAAAATGAGTTTTTGGTTTTTTTTTCTATAATTTATTCTATGTATTTAATAAGCCATTCAGGGCTTCCCTGGTGGTGCAGTGGTTGAGAATCTGCCTGCCAATGCAGGGGACACGGGTTCGAGTCCTGGTCTGGGAAGATCCCACATGCCGCGGAACAACTGGGCTCGTGAGCCACAACTACTGAGCCTGCGCGTCTGGAGCCTGTGCTCTGCAACAAGAGAGGCCACGATAGTAAGAGGCCCGCGCACCGCAATGAAGAATGGCCCCCGCTTGCCACAACTAGAGAAAGCCCTCGCACAGAAATGAAGGCCCAACATGGCTAAAAATAAATAAATAAATAATAAGCCATTCAAAGCAACCTATGTGTATATATTTACGTGTTTTAAAATGGAGATCTTAGAGAACCTCCAGTCCAAAGCCTTCAAAATTTGTGAGCGTTGTTTTTTTAACTGTGGGCTACATGGTCAGAAATCCATGTACATGTGGGCTACATAAAGTTTATTTTGTTGATAAGAACAATAAATAGAGAAAATTCATACCAAGCATACAAGAATAGGACTTAATAGGTGAGTTAGTACATATCAAAGCTTTATTCACACTACTTTTCCTTTTTGTAAATCATTTTTCAGAGTGTCCCAGTTTGATGCAATTTTGGTGAAATTAAACCTGGACCGCTCAAAATTTTGTAATTAAATATATTCAGCTTCCATTTAAAATCATAACTGAGGGCTTCCCTGGTGGCGCAGTGTTTGAGAGTCCGCCTGCCGATGCAGGGGATACGGGTTCGTGCCCCGGTCCGGGAAGATCCCACATGCCGCGGAGCAGCTGGGCCCGTGAGCCATGGCTACTGAGCCTGCGCGTCTGGAGCCTGTGCTCCGCAACGGGAGAGGCCACAACAGTGAGAGGCCCGTGTACCGCAAACAAACAAACAAAAAAATCATAATTGATTCAAAGTTAACATAATACCTGGTAGCAATAATACGAGAGCAGAAATAGCCTATTAGCTGATATGTACCAGACAATTAGCTGATGTGTACCAGATAATTATTGAAAACTATGGTAAGAAAATGGGTAGGTTAAATATTTTTCATAGAATACATTCAATCAGGAAGATATATGGCAGATGGCCTACATGTAATATAATATTCTCCTTTTACAGATGAGAAAACTCAAAATTAAATAACAACCAGAATCACACATTTGATATGTGACTAAATGTGAATATAAACGATTTGACTCTCAGTATTGATTATTAATTTACCTGTAAGTTTGCTCAGAATGAAAATTCCTTCTTCAGTATGCAACATTTCTCTGTATCAGAATTTGGGACCCAGAGAGAGTGTTGAATCCCAACTCATCAACTGTTCACATTGTCATGGGGCATCTAATCCATGATAGATGTTTTCTGGGTAATGTGAAAAGCCTCATTAATTGATTCAAGTAATATTTTGAGCATCTTCTACATGCCATTCATCATCTTAAGTGCTAGAGATACAGAGATGAACAAAACAGACAAGATTCTGCTCACAAGGATTTTACCTTCTAGATGGAGTAAGGACAAAAAATAAGTATAGAAAGAGAAGATAACCTCAAGTAGTGACGAGTGATAATAATGAACGTAATACAATGGTAGTTGTCATGAAGAATGATACCAATGGATGCCTTTGTAATGTATATCAGAGATAGATCTTATAGGACTTTCTAATGGAGTGTATGAGAGGATTGAAGGAAGAAATAAATTGGGGTGGGAGGGGAGCAGGTATAGGAAAGAGCACCTGGGTAGGAAGTGCACAGAAAAAAGGAATCCAAAATTCTGTTTTGTCCTAATTAAGTGTGAGGTGCTTATTACAACAGTCCTTCTCAAACTCTAATGTGCACGGGAATCACCTGGGGAATCTTGTTAAAATGCAGTTTCTGATTCAGTGGGTCTGAGGTGGGCCCAGGATCCAACATTTCTGACATTTCTTGAATAATGCCAATGATACTGAAACACAGACCATGCTTTGAGTAGCAAGACCTTAGATAACCAAGGTGAATACAGGTAGAACAGAGATCTGGAGCTCTGTAGAAAGAAAAGGAATTCAGCTGTAAAATTTGGGAACATTAAATGTATTTCTTAAGGAGAGCCCAAATTGAGAATATATAGAAGAATTAGCAAACCAGAAAATTTGAACGAAAATACTATAAATTTAGTAAAGAATGTATAAGAAGCTGACATTTGTGTAACACAGAATGTGAGTGCAAAAGAAGTTAAGAAAGACAAAGGGATTAATGTAGAGTTCAGGAAACAGTGATGGGATGTGGGCTGGTTATTGCACCATAGATCTATAAGACTGGTAAGAAGAAAAGGATCCCTCTGATTCCTTTTTGGCTAATACTATCCTGTTCCACCTTACAAGAATCATTTAGAATTTTAGAGAAAAAAAAAGAAACAAAGCTATAAAGGCTTGGAGTAACAGACAGCAGGCAAAGCAAGAAAAGTAATCAGAGTCTTTACTGGTGAATATTAAGCACAAAACTAACAGCTTAAAAATTAATCCTTATACTAATGGCTAACTGGACCATTTTGGGGGGAAAAATGGAGAAATATGAGCACATCCAGTAAATGAAAAAGTTAAAACTATTGCTGAATTTTGACTATACTCTAAGTTAAAAAAGAGAAGGAAGATCCCCTAAAGGGTTGTTCAAAGCATTTAAATTTGAGCTCACCAAAGCATGTACTAATGTTTTAACAGCTGGAGTGGTTAAGCATTCTTCTGTTTTAGCAGTTTTAATAGCTGATGACAAGAGGCCAAGGTTAGACACCCAGAGGGCTCAGCCGCCTCACAGGCAACACCTGAAGTAAGTGAGAGTCTGTTTTGATGGGATGGAACAGTGTCTTCTGAAGAACAAAAATGCTTAATAGACTGTTCTATATATTTAAAGTAGATTTGCCTTTTACTTAAATTTAACCAACAGACTCCACAAAAGCTCTAAGCAACAGTATTGCAATTGCCGGGCAGATCATCATCAGTGAACACATATCTAGTGACCATAACATGGGAGCACATCTATTCTGTGTTCAGAAAGACACTGCATAAAACAAAACAGGGTTTTGGCCATAAAGTGAAACAGGTATTTAGTAATTATCCGGTCCATTCAGTCAAAACAGAAGGCAAATTGGAAAATTGAGAAACTGGATTAGGCTCTGTTCCCCTCTCTCTTTCTTACATCAGATCAATACCCTATGATGCCCATTCATCTACAGACTTTTATGTTTCAATGTCTTTTACCTTTCATAGGGGCCTAAAAATCAAATATGACATAGACATCCTTCCAGGAGCACATTATCTAGTGGAGCAGATGTTACACATTCCCCACGTAAATACGAGACAGAATGCTAAATTTTAGAGCTTTTCGATCAGAATCACATGGTGAGCTTGTTAAATCACAGATTGCTGAGCCTCACCTCCAGAGTTTCTGACGCAGTAGGCTGGGGGAAAAACGGGGAAGAATTTGCATTTCCAATAAGTGCCCAGGTGCTGCTGATGCTACTAGTCTAGTGACTACACTTTGAGAACCACTGTTTTAGAGGATGGCCAATAGAAACAGGACTTTCAGCCAGGGCACTAAGAGATAGCTTCATTGAGAGAGTTAACTGTGAGGTGGGTCTTGAAGGACTGAAAATTGCAACATGGGGACTAAGAGAAAAGGGGTATTAGAAATGGAAATAATTTAGAAACAGAAGTAGTTTACTAGTAAGCTGAAGCTACAAAGATCTTTCTCTGCCCCTACACTTTTGTGGTCCTTGAAGATCCAAGAATAAAAGACAGAAAATAAAGACAGTCCTATTTTCACAATGCTTAGAAATTTCAAAAAAGCACTTTCCAAGAAGTTGCTCCAGATCCTAATTTTCCAATATCTTACCTAATCTTCCTATCTCTTTTGCTGCTTTCACCACAACAAAGTCATCATTAATTCCAGGGCCTGATTTTCTTCTTAGACTTCCATGGTCATTATCTCTGTTGCGTCCTCCTCTGACCACATGTTAATTTAGGCTTTTGAATGTTTTTGCTATTGTCTAGGGTATGTACATTTTTTAAAAGAGATATAAAAATACTTTAAAAATAAAATATGAAAAATTTTAATTAGAAGCCTATAAAACAATATAGATGAGGACAATACAAAATAAACACAATGGTCCTTAAGACAATTTGCTGGAAGAGCAAGAAGATAATGAGGGAAAAAAAAAGACACTATTCAAATGCTATTCAGGGCACTGCATCTTAAAAATAAATAAATAAATCTGACCCTTAGTTCAATTTTGGAAATAAAGAAAAAGATTTTTAAAAAATATTCTACCCTTTTAATTTATGAAAATTGTGGGATAGGCAAGGGATATGAAGAATACACTGAAGTCATAAGGAAATAAGAATGAAAGAGAGAAGGAAGGAGGAGAGAGGAAGGGAGGGAAGGAGGAAGGAAAGAAGGAGGAAAGGAAGGAGGGAAAAGAAAAGAAACCACAAATGCTGAACTGAAATCCAAGTCTAAAGTATAATTACAGGCAGTGGCTGCTGAGGTGCCTTTTGTCTAAGGAGTCTGAATTTCTTCAGGGATTAACTGTCACATGCAAAGAATATTAGAGATAAAATGGTGCCACCAAATCTGTTTGCATGTTTACCAACACATATTTCAATTTGAAATGCTGATGATAATCAAACCAAACCGACCAACTGACCCCTTGTTCACAAAGTACACTTCTTACCACAAAGGGTCCTAGTATGACTTCAGAGCAATATTTCCCACCCCTCCCCCAAACCATCCCTCAACTTTGCTCCCTCCCACCATCCTGTGACTGACCTTATATCAATTACAGTTCATATTAATTTCCCTTTCAACTTCTCTCCCACTTCCCTTGCAAGCCCAGTAAACAGCAAGACTCCTCGTCACAAAATATTTCAGCAAGAGAGCGTGGCTCCATCAAGCCCTGATAACATTTCTTACCACAATAATAATAGAATAGTGGCCTTCCTGGGCCACTTTCATCAATTTCTATGAATGTATCCTTCTAAACTATCAAGCCACTCATGTGTGGGGTAGATGGAGAGTGTGGAAGGGACTGCAGATACAGGCTGACTGGGAGCAAGGGAATCAAACCCTACATGACCTGTGTGTGCCAACCACAATCACAGAAACTTCACTCATCTCACCAAGGCTATTAGGAGCTGCATTTCCAGGTTACATCTAGCTGCTCAGAAAGATAACTGCTTTGCAGACTTCAACATACGTCAAGAGAATTAGATTTTTCTAAGCCAAGGATTGAATTCGTTCCTGATTCCCTGTAACCAGGGCCGCACACAAGCAATTTTATTTTCCTTGTACACCAGGCAGATGACATCCTGCTAAGTACGCCAGAAGCATAGAGATTGAAATACAAGATCTGTGACGTCGTTTGCTAGCTGGCTTGCTTTGCTTACCTGTTCCACGGAAGGAGCCGATGGAGAAAGCCTTAATCAGAAAAAGTTAAAATTAAGTGTTCTCTGCAGCTACTGGGAGCTGACCCAAGTCAGCAAAGAGCAGCTTTTACTTTTAACCCCGTACTATTTTCCTTGATGGGTTTCAGCTGACTGTAATTGTTTGCTGGGTTATAGAGGGAGCACAGAGAAGGGGAGAGGTTTGTTGCCCAGCCCTCAAACAATCGAATGTCTTCTCAAAACATTAGAAATATAACGTGCAAATTACATATTGTGACTTCACTATCACCGGATCACACATCCTCTGAAACTTCATCTAATTTCCCAAGCAGAGCCTGCCCCTCCCTCCTACACGTTTCCATGACACTCTATTGCCACCTCCACTGTATCATTTATGTCTTCAAATTACAATTACCTATTTGCATAACCTATCTCCTTTCCACTATACTGAGTTTCTTAAAAGCGGAGGCTGTATTTTGTTTATCCTTATCTCCAACTCCTGCATGAAGTCTGCATGTGGCTGATGCCCCACATATGGATGGATTCATGAGGAGACCTAAATCAATTTCTCATATAATCCCGGGTGAAGGACCATAAATTGGTTAGCAAAGATGTTTTTCCACCCAGGAACTAAATCAAACACATACACGTAAAATCAATTAATGCATATAGGGCATGGATTCTTTTTAATACATTAATCATTTACAAAATAAAAATAGTAAAATAGTGGATGACATTCAGATCAGCATTGTCAGCTCAGCAGTTTAAAAAAATGTTCTCTAGCAAATCTCAAAACATCCCTTTAGACTATGTGTGCCTCTTCCCTCCTCAAGCCCCAGAGGGGCTATGTGGTAGGAATCTACATAGTGCAAAGCCTTTGAAGGTCTGAGAATCAGCTGGTGCAATGAGGAAACATCGGGCTGTGAGGCTGTTCCCCAAATTCAAGAGCACCACCGACCAGAGTAAAGGGCCAGGGAGGAGACTACAGGCCAAATAAACCATCCAAGCAGATGTGAGCTGTACCCTCCTTACTTGGCCCTCTCAAACCTGTCTCCACAGAGCCCAGCTTGCCACTTTTCCAATTTAGAACCCCTTTTTTTAAACCTCTCAAACAAAGGAAATAAATATCTAAACACCCAAAACCCCATTACTTTATAGCTTAGGAAATGAGACCCAGGGTAGTATGACACTTGTCTCCTGGTACCGAGTCCACACACAGTGGCAGCGGCACAGTCGAGATCAATATTCAGCAGGCTGCCCCTGCCCTTCGCTGGTCCCTGCCCCCTTCTACCTCGTTAGAGCCAGCTCTGCTCAAAAGTGGGTATCAGGCCACTTCTCTTCAGTTCTCCCAGAATGATGTCTCAGATGGATCAGCCTCTGTTATTCCTCACCCCCCATCTCTCTTAGTCCCAGGCATTCAGGGTCCCTGTATTTTTCTTCCCTCCTCAGGGACTGGTTCCTGATCTTTCACTGACACTAACACTAATAACATAAAATCTTAACCCAAAGCTTGAGGCTCTAACTCTGAAATTCCCAGGAAATGCAAGAGGATTAAAGGTTAATGGGACTTTCTCAGAATCCCTGAAATAGTAGCTCCGAGCCTCCAAGGATGTCACTAGATTTGGCCTCGGTCCTCCAGTCAGACTACTGTTCAAGATAACAGAAGAGAATTAAAACTGAAAATGTAGAACAGTAAGGCATGTACAGTAATATATAGGTCAAAGGTAAAGGAAAGCAGAAAGGGGATGGAGGGATTAGGGACCTCAAGGAAATGTCAACTGCCTTAAAATGGGAAATGTCTCTTCTGCTGGACACCTCCTCTTTCTTTTGGTGTTATGGAAAGGTTGTGCTTTCTTAACCGGGAGACCTAGGCCTTTTCATTCATTTACACATTTATGCAAATATTCTTCAAGGGCCCACTAGGTACCAGGCACTGTGACAAGTTTGACTTCTGGTTTTTACTTGGTAAGAATTTAATTTTTCAGAGGGCATAAATGCTTGGGAGAAAAGGCAAATTAGAACTTTGAATTGCAGAAGCAATATAAGCTGTGGTTAATGTTTACGTTATGGAATGAGCCAAATCTCTGTTCGAGTTCAAGCCCTGACACATCCTGTTAGTTAATCTTTTTCAGCCTCAGTCTCCTCTTCCATAAAATGGATACATCATGATCATTATAACCTCACACCATCATTGCATGGATTAAAGGAGATAACACTTAGCACACTTTCGGGCAAAGAACAAACATGCAAAACATATTAACAATTATTATGTCACAGAGGGAGGCAAAATCTGAAATGAAGGCAATCTTTTCTACTAAAAGGCAGGATTGGAAGAGAAGTGACAAATTTCAATATCATTTTATAGCAGCGGGAAGTGACTAAAATTTAGTGAAAGAGAGATGAGAAATCAACATATATAATGAACATTTTAGATTATTTCTGGGTTCTGAATAACTATACTTCATTATCACAGAAAACCAGGAATTGTTAAAAGTGCTTCTCAAATTTAATGCATATGAATCACCTGAGAATCCTATTAGGATGCAGGTTGAGATTGAGTAGGTCTGGGGTAGAGCCTGAGATTATGCATCTCTAACAAGCTCCTGGTGATGGCAAGGCTGCAGGTTCACCGACCACATTTGGGGTCATAAGGGGTGAGATAAAACTAGAATTCAAGCTATATTTACATATATATATGTAAACATGTGCAGTTACATATATGTAGGCATACATATATTATATGTACATTTATACATATATTCCCACGTTAGCAAGAAACTTAAGTAGCTGAGATTCCCGGTTTCCTGCTCTGGTTCTGCTACAAATTAGTTGTTGGCTTAGTTTCTTCTTCTGGCTTAGTCTCTTCATTTTCAAAAATGAAGGGATTGAACTACATGTTTTCTAAGTTTCCTTCCAACTTTAACCTCCTATTTGCACATTTTTTCCACTGAGAAAAAAAAATTACTTATAATTGTATGGGATTTAACAGACATAGAGAAAGTAATTTTTGATCCTCAGATATTTTGTTCACCTAGCCCTCAGAAAAATGCTGATGGAGACCACTGCTCTGGACTCATTTGAAATGCAGAAAATGTAACAAATTATTTCTCGTAACAAAAATATGAATGTCAACGAAGAGACCACACATAGCTATTATTTAGAAAAACAGCATTAGACTTTGATTTTAAAAAACTCAGTTCGATTCAATGTCATAAACAAAGCCAAGCGTTCAGCCTCATATCTTTACCAATTCCAAGGAATTTATAGGGAAGGGGGTGGGGAATGGGGGCGAGGGAAATACAGCAAGGACCTTTAAAAACACCCTGGAGAGAAAAGTCACCTTGGCAAATACTCCAGCTGGAGCACCTCTTCAGCTAGTGGAAACACTGAGACACACATGTTCCTGCAACACAAGCTATGCAAATTATTCACATTTTCTTCTTATAAGTCCTATCAAGTTTATATTATTTATGAGCCAACCAACTTCATAGCTAGCCTTTAAACTTGTCATATTTTCCTGCATTCTCAGAGTGAATCCAGTCTGACTTAGACGTTTCCAGGCTACATTGTATAATATGAAAATGGAGCCATTAGAAGCAATATTTCTGATAGGAAGGGAATCCAGAACTAAGCAAAGGGATTATCCTAATGATGAGGGAATCAAGACCATTCTTAAATCACGGACCCTTCTGTGTTCTCTTTCAAAAACCTTTTCCTTTTTCAGACTCTGTGCAAAGTATTTAGAGGCAACTACAAAATAACAAATGGTTTGAATATTTGGACTAATTTTTTAAATCAGAAAAAGCAACATAAAAGACACTTGAGGTGACCTGACCCAGGTTGTCTGTACAATCCTTTCTCATAACTAAAATGCTCCCTTCAGGCAGGCTACTGGAACTGACCTAAGCTATGAAGGGCCAAACAGGTGCATGGTGTTGCATAATTTTGCATAGAGATGATATATTTATCCATTTCAGAGGGTATGTTAAGAATCAACATTCCCTTAATTTTGTTAAAAGGAATGTAAGTAGCTAAGCGAAGGATTTTTTTCTATTCTTCTCAAGAGCAGCAGCACATTAATGGTAGATATTTATCTCAAAATTCAGATGAGCTCTTCTTCAAGAAGATAAAACACCTTGAACCATATCCATGTTTGAGATCTGAGTCTTTAAAAGCCTAATGATAAACGGGATGAAATGAAAACTGTGACTAAATTAGGCATATCTATACATGTGCACATAACTACACGGACTGTGTATGTATAATTGGCCTTTAACAGCACTTCTCTCTATACCTGAAATTCCCAGGTGTCCTCAAAAAAGCACAGCTTTATGATGTCACGTCTTTAATGGAGCCCTGTTACCATGGAGATATCAGAGCTCCCTCTCAGAACAGCACTGAGTTCTGACAATTGAAAAAGCTGGAGAATTTCAATGAAGCCCATCATCTTAGAACCTTCCAGCACCTACAAATTTGAAAGTTATCAAGTTCTGAAGTATTGTGTTTGCCTGAGAAGATGTTGACTTTGGGCCATGATTCAAAGTAGTGTATGTATATAAGGAAATATCTATTCAATGCTTTATCTTCCAATAACCCATAATATGGAAGTATATATGGCTAGGTCCTCTCAAGAGCAGCTGAGTAGGGCCCATTAATTAATTAATTAATTTATATATATATATATATATATACATACACACACATATAGAGAGAGAGAGAGAGAGTCTTGTAGATATCTCCAGTGCCCAGCATAACCCATGGCATCTATGAGGCTATACACATACATATTTCTTACTTTCAATGACCTTGAAGTATAGTGGATAATTATTATAAGTGTTAAAAAATGGACACAAGGATGTAATATGAAGAGAAGTAGAAATCAGAGGACCAACTGGGTACAAAGAAAGATCTTGGAAGGTCAAGTGAGTTAGAAAATGTCTCTGTCAAGAGTTCAGAAGCAAAGAGGAGAAGATGGTCCATCATGAGCCAAAGCAATTAAATTCCCCTCCCTCTGGCCACTAGCATGCGTGAGGGTCTCAGGTCAAGAGTATATTAAACAGCCAACAGATGTGTAGCCAGCAGGTCCCCAGGAGGTAGGGTATGTTGCAATCACAGCTTAAGCAACCACAGAATCAAGGCCAGAGCCAGCAGAAGTGCAACCAGAGAGGGAAGAGCCAATGGTTCACCTAAGACAAAGATGAGAGGGATTTCCTGGTCTTCCCAATATTCAGTGCTTGCCATAGAGGCCAAGAAGCTGCAAAGAAACTAGCATCCCTCAGCATTTCCCACCTGTCTCACTGCCCAATGGAAAGAAATAAAATGAACTTAGTAGACGGAGGTCACCTTGGAATTCTCAGTGCCCATGTGCCCACTTAATGTTTCATACGGAGCATTTTCTATTAGCTAAATTTCCTCATAGACCTTATGGTAAGAGTGCTTTTCCTATATTTTGGACACTTTCTTTTTTTTTTTCTTTTTTAACATCTTTATTGGGGTATAATTGCTTTACAATGGTGTGTTAGTCTCTGCTTTACAACAGAGTGAGTCAGTTATACATATATATATGTTCCCATATCTCCTCCCTCTTTGTCTCCCTCCCTCCCACCCTCCCCACCCCACCCCTCCAGGCAGTCACAAAGCACCGAGCCGGTATCCCTGTGCCATGCGGCTGGTTCCCACTGGGTATC
>NW_006798403.1:1022411-1089093 GCF_000442215.2 Lipotes vexillifer | reverse complement strand
TTGGTTCAGTGTGTTGTGTAGGCTTCCTGGTGGAGGGGACTAGTGGCTGTGTTGTGGTGTATGAGGCTAGATCTTGTCTCTCTAGTGGGCAGGTCCACGTCTGGTGGTGTGTTTTGGGGTGTCTGTGGACTTATTATGATTTTAGGCAGCCTCTCTGCTAGTGGGTGGGGTTGTGTTCCTGTTTTGCTATATGGTTGGCATAGGTTGTCCAGCACTGTAGCTTGCTGGTCGTTGAGTGAAGCTGGGTGCTGGTGTTGAGATGGAGATCTCTGGGAGATTTTCGCCGTTTGATATTATGTGGGGCTGGGAGGTCTCTTCTTGACGAGTGTTCTGAAGTTGGCTCTCCCACCTCAGAGGCAGAGTCCTGACTCCTGGCTGGAGCAGCAAGAGCCTTTCATCCACTCGGCTCAGAATAAAAGGGAGAGAAAGTAGAGAGAATTAGTATAAATAGGAGGAAATAGGAAAGAAAGAAAGAAAGAAAGAAAGAAAGGAGGGAAGGAAGGAAGGAGGGAAGGAAGAAAGAAAGAAAGAAGAAAAGAAAGGAAGAAGGCAAGAAGGAAAGAAAGGAGGGAGGGAGGGAGGAGGGAAGGAAGGAAGGAATGAGGGAAGGAAGGAAAAAATACAGAAAGAAAGAAGATACAGTAAAATAAAATAAAGTATAATAAAGTTATTGAATTAAAAAAATAATTATTTAGAGAAAAAAAAAAGGGACGGATAGAACCTTAGGACAAATGGTGGAAGCAAAGTTATAGAGACAAAATCTTACATAGAAGCATACACATATACCCTCACAAAAAGAGGTAAAGTGGAAAAAATCATAAAACTTGCTCTCCAAGTCCACCTCCTCAATTTGGGATGATTCGTTGTCTAAAAAAGGGAAGGAAGGAAGGAAAGATAGAAAGAAGGTAAAGTATAATAGAGTTCTTTAAATTAAAATTAATTATTAAGAAAAAAATTAAAAAAAAAACAATGGACGGATAGAACGCTAGGACAAATGGTGGAAGCAAACCTATACAGACAAGATCTCACACAGAAGCATACACATACACATTCACAAAAAGAGGAAAAGGGGAAAAAAATCATAGATCTTGCTCTAGAAGTCCGCCTCCTCAATTTGGGATGATTCGCTGTCTATTCATGTATTCCACAGTGGCAGGGTACATCAAGTTGATTGTGGAGCTTTAATCCGCTGTTTCTGAGGCTGCTGGGAGAGATTTCCCTTTTTATTCTTCATTCTCACAGCTCACAGGGGCTCAGCTTTCGATTTGGCCCTGCCTCTGCGTGTAGGTCGCTGGAGGGCGTCTGTTTTTTGCTCAGGCAGGACGGGGTTAAAGGAGCCACTGACTCGGGGGCTCTGGCACACTCTGGCCGGGGGGAGGGAGGGGCACGGAGTGCGGGGCAGGCCTGCGGTGGCAGAGGCCAGCGTGACGTTGCACCAGCCTGAGGCCCGCCGTGTGTTCTCCCTGAGAAATTGTCCCTGGATCCCGGGAACCTGGCAGTGGTGGGCTGCACAGGCTCCCCGGAAGAGGGGTGTGGATAGTGACCTGTGCTCGCACACAGGCCCCTTGGTGGCGGCAGCAGCAGCCTTAGCGTCTCCCGCCAGTCTCTGGTTTCCGAGCTTTTAGCCGCGGCTCGCGCCCGTTTCTGGAGTTCCTTTAGGCAGCGCTCTTAAAACCCCTCTCCTCGCGCACCAGGAAACACAGAGGCAAGAAAAAGTCTCTTGCCTCCTCAGCAGGTGCAGCCTTTTCCCCGGACTCCCTCCCGGCTAGCCGTGGCGCACTAACCCCTTCGGGCTATGTTCAAGCCGCCAACCCCAGTCCTCTCCCTGAGCTCCGACCGAAACCGAAACCGAGCCTCAGCTCGCAGCCCCGCCCGCCCCGGCGGGTGAGCACACAAGCCTCTCGGGCTGGTGAGTGCCGGTCGGCGCCGATCCTCTGTGCGGGAATCTCTCCGCTTTGCCCTCCGCGCCCCTGTTGCTGCGCTCTGCTCCGCGGCCCCGAAGCTCCCCGCTCCGCCTCCCGCAGTCTCTGCCCGCGAAGGGGCTCCTAGTGTGTGGAGACCTTTCCTCCTTCACAGCTCCCTCCCACTGGTGCAGGTGCCGTCCCTATTCTATTGTCTCTGTTTTTAATTAATTTTTTCTTTTGCCCTACCCAGATACGTGGGGAGTTTCTTGCCTTTTGGGAGGTCTGAGGTCTTCTGCCAGCATTCAGTAGGTGTTCTGTAGGAGTTGTTCCACATGTAGATGTATTTCTGGTGTATTTGTGGGGAGGAAGGTGATCTCCGCGTCTTACTCCTCCGCCATCTTTCCACCGCCCCTGGACACTTTCTAGAACTGCTGGGACAGGAGAAAGCAAGTCAGGATAGTGTTGAGAAGAAAGAGAAATAACAAAAGACCCCTTCGCTGACATTCAAAACCCTGGTGGTTTTAGCAAAGTTAAGTGGTTGAAAGTAAGTCCCACCAAAGTCCTGGCCCTACAGTGTAAGTGGGCAAATTTCAAAATGTTTAGATTGTTAGGCCACTTAGGAAAAGGTTTTAACTGCATTTCTCACTTGATTGTCCTTTGCCAGAGTCAATACAGTGTAAAGATTAAGTCCTTGGTTTCTGCAAATGAAGAATCTAGTTACAATAATGGTACAGCCCAGCATAACAGCTGGGTGACCTTGAGTTAGTTAAACTTCCTAAGCCTCAGTTTCTTCGTCTGAAATTGGGGTAATAACAATAGCTTATTCATACTGAGGGTATTCTCTGTGCCAAGCAATACAATACTTTTAAACATTAACTCACTGAACCCTCTTCACACCCAACAAGGAAGATACTATTCTTTTCCTACAATTTCTGTTTTTTAGTATTGGCAATCTCTTTGTTTTCTGATTATTTTATTTTTAATAAAATAATGAATAGAAAATGATAAAGATACTATTGTTATTCCCAATTTTCACATGGAAAAACTTATGTAAAGAAAGATTGAGATCGAACTTGCCCAGGGTCACGTAAGTAGAAAGTGGTAGAGTTAGGATTTAAGGTCAAATAGTTGGGCTCTGAAACCACCTGTACTGTTAATCGCTAGTCTTAATTCCTAAAATAATACCACTGGCCTCAGTAAGAAGCTTATTTGAGCTAATTATATGTGTTAGTCAGAGAGGGATACCATAACAAAATTTCACAGACTGGGTGACTTTGACAACAGAAATTTATTTTCTCACAGTTTTGGAGGCCACAAGTCTAGGATCTAAGTGCGTCCTAATATGGTCTTTCCTCCATATGCATGTGTGCGAAAGACACCTCTAGTGTCCCTTCTCTTCTTATAAGGACACCAGCTCTAAAGTATTAGGGCCCTACCTTATGACCTCATTTAACTTTAATTATCTCCCTAAAGGCCTCATCTCCACATACAGTCACATTGTGGGTTGGAGTTTCAACATATGAATTTTAGGGGGGACACAATTCAGTCCATACACTATAGAAAGAACTTAGCACAGTAACTGACACATGATAAGTATTCACATTACTGGTATTTCAGGGACTTATTTGGTCAACTCTAGAAATTATCAGGTTTAGTGGAAAGATGGAATTAGAAATTTAAAGTTTGCTAATGCCATGTGAGCTAGTCACTTCATTTCTGTCCATTTCTTTTTCTTAAGCTGTGAATTAAAATGTACCCATCATCCAACATTAGTGTGACCATGTGTTTACAATTATATTCTTACCAAAATTAATAGAGTCTAAGAAAGAGGGCTTCTGTAGGAACTAGTTATGTCTTGGGGGCTTTAGTGCTTCCTGTGATCTACATGGGCTACAGATACCTACAGTCCTGATTCATGGAAACTTAGGCTCTCTTCTCTGAATGACTGTCTGAAGTTGGCCAGGCTGCATATTTGTATACCAGCACTTCCCTCTGATGTTTTCCACTTCCAGTGGAAAGGTTATTATAAACTGGCCTCTTGTGAACCTTGTTAAATCCACTGCAAGCTCATAATCTATGCAGTCCTCATTGTTGCTGTTCTTTTCCCCCTTCATATAGAGATGAACCTTAGCCTAACCTCAAGGACTTCAGAATATTATGAGAAACTGATGAAGTGAAAATATTTTTCCAAGAGGTCTTTAAAAGTGGATTCACTTCTATTGTGGGGTGGACATGATGTTATATTCCCTGAACGTGGGGAGTAGGACTAGGTGACTTTTAAGGGTGCTATTCTACCCCAAGATTGCCATAAAGAGCATCCAGCTGAAGGGCTGGATAAGTGACACTGAAATCCAGCCAGGGCTTCACTCACCAAGCTGTGCACCCTGACTTAGGGCTGTGTGCACCTGGAAGAAAAGCATTTTGCCTAATTTGTACAAAGGTACCATAGGGGCTAAGGAGATCTTGCTCCAACCCTACAAATCTGAGGTGATTTTGTTCACCCACTTTTTGTTATATAACCCTTCTATTCCACAACAATTTAATGAGCATCAGTTATGTGCCATGGCCAATATCCCCCATTCTTCTTTTTCTTTTAAATTTTTTTTAAAATTTTATTTTATTTTTGGCTGCGTTGGATCTTCATTGCTGCACGCAGGTTTTCTCTTGTTGCAGCAAGCGGGGACTACTCTTTGTTGCTGTGTGCGGGTTTCTCATTGCGGTGGCCTCCCTTGTTGTGGAGCACGGGCTCAGTAGTTGTGGCACACGGGCTTAGGTGCTCTGTGGCATGTGGGATCTTCCTGGACCAGGGCTCGAACCTGTGTACCCTGCATGGGCAGGCAGATTCTTAACCACTGTGCCACCAGTGAAGTCCCTCGAAAGCATTTTTTTACATCTGTGAACTAAGGAACATTTCCAGATCTGAACCTCAATATATCGTGTCTTTATCTATATTTTAAGTTCTCCCATCTATGTTTCTTCCCCAAATACTATCATCTTAAAGCAGCCACTAGGTGAGAAGCCAGAAGCCTGAATTCAAGCATTGGCTTTACAACTTGACTCATTTTTTGACCTTGAATACAAGTCACTTGAGTTCTTAGTGCATTGCTTTTCCTCTGGACAGTAAAAGAAAAACTAGCCTCTGACTCCACAGGGATGTCATGAAAATAAATGAGATGTAGGTCTACAGAGTCACTTTAAGTTCTTAGGAATGAAAGAGCTTAAAGAGATATGAGATTTCAGTAGTTATTCTTTAATTTTTTTTTTCAGCCTTACAAGTGAGAGAGGAAGGTTCCACCTTGGTAAATTTGGAAGAAAATGTGCTCACTGACTACTCCCCCTGATCTGTACCTTTTTCTCTTCTGCACTCACAAAGTCTATTGCAATTCTGGCTGTTGACTCGGTGAAATTAATAAGGATCTGTCATACCCTCAGGCAACAAAGGAAAGTGGTCTCACTCTGTGGGGCGAATTATCTGCTACCAGTGGATCATCATACAATACATGCCCCTACAGGGGCTGTGAAAAAACTCTAATGAAACAAGGCAAGTGTTACATTGCAGAAAAGAGGAAGTTGCTAGGATAGAGTTCCCAGCTAGGATATTGATCTGACAGAGTCTAGAAGCCCAAAGGTAGAAAATTTCTTTTTGGAGAACTAAAACTACATTTGCCAGTGTCAGAGCTACTCTCTTCTAATTCCAAGGTAGTTCAGAAAGAGGATCACAAATAACCAGCTAAAACTCGTGATACTCTCCCCTGCTCCAGGATGAAGAGTCCCTGATAGCTGACATAGATAAGTGCTGTATAACCTGTCACTGTATCTCCCTTAAGAGAGTGGCATAATCCATGGAGCTCACATAAACTCTTCTCTAGCTTCGGTCCCATTCTGATATTCAAGAGAAAAGTTGACAGTCACAGATTAAAGGAAAACATTAGAGTGAAATGACACTTACAATAGGTGGCTATGACTAAAGATGTGTTTTTGCAAGAATTAGCTGGAAAGACGTATTGGCACATTGACATAGGTCTCTGAGCTAGTGGATCAAGCTAACGCCTTTGTCTCGGTCTCATTGGGGCTCATGTTTGCTTACAGGCTTTGATTTTCCTCATTTACTCGTTCAATAAAATGTTCACTGAGCACTGTAATGGAAATTTCTGGTGGTGCCCACAAATCTATTCTCTTCCCCTTCCTGAGAAAGTAGCTGTCCAACTAGAATGTATATTTTCTGACCCATCTTATAGGGAGGGGTGGTGACCTAAGTTTGCACTAATGGAGAGTGAATGGAAGTGACAAGGGCAACTTTGGCATCACTTGCTTAAAAAAAATCCTTGACCTGAACTTTTGCTGTTACTTGTCTGCTTGTTGAAAATGGAAAGGTCGACTCTACCTACCTGCCATGGACTCTTATGTGAGAAGGAAATAAACATCTGTGTTTTGGAGTTTCTTTGTTACATCAGCTGAACTTACACTTTTACAAATATAAGTGCCTTCTGGGTATCAAGTCCTATGTGACAAGCTGGGGATTCAGCTTAGCAAAATACACATGGTGCATGTCCACATAAAATGTATAGTTTAATGTCTACCCTAGTCTCCTACCTGGGACTCAAAACCCGTGAGACAAATGTCTACCATACTCAATAATCGAAATAAAACAGGGCAGGAAGCAAGAGTATAGGAGGAGATAAAGACCTGGGCTTCAGTGCTAAGCAGATCTAAGTTCAACCCCTTGCTCTCTCTTGTATAAACCATATCCTTGGGGCAAATCATTTAACTTCTGTAGGCCTCACTTTCCTCCTTGTGAAGCAGGGATAATAGAAATAATAATATATACCTAACAGAGTCGTGGTGACAATCAAAAGGATTAGACATGTAAATAGCTTAAACCAGGGCTTGAGCATTACCAAGTGTGATAATCAGAGTTCAGTCTTGTTATCATTAATGTCTATGGGGAGGGGCTTAAAGAAAAGATATGAACCTCATTATCTTATTCAAATCATATTTTGTGAGGCAGGTATCATCATTCTCATTTTGTAGATGAAAAAACTGAATCTCAAGTAGAACACCACTTAGGAAACAGCTGGGCCAGAATTTGTTTCCAGGTCTCTCTGATTCCAAAGCCCATACAACTGCACAGATGTATCACAATCAGGGCCAGTAAACACTGCTCAGTTGTAAGTCCATTAGGGCAATTCTTCAAGGTCATACCATAGAGTTTCCAGCTCTGGACCCCAGTGGATAAGCTGGTACCCTTTCCTATGTTCCATGACACTTGGTACCTCTGTCATAATTCAATTAACTGAGTTAATTCAGTTAATTCACTCCCACAATTATGTTTGCTCATCTGGTACCCCCTATTACAGAGTGAGCAACTTGAGATAAAGACTATTCTTTAAATATCTCTGTCACAGGACTTAGTACAATGCCTAATATGTACTAGGCACTCTATTGATAATTGTCATAAATAATTGCCATGTGAATAAATGAAGGAATATTAAAAACTGGGGTGTGAATAGATAAAAACCTACTAAGGTGGTTATCTGTTTGATGAAAAGAAAATGTAGGCATTCAGTTTTGAAAATAAATGGATGGCAATGAAATATTTAACAAAATCCATCAAGCGAACCTCGCTACTCGCAGGGATGGAGCCGGAAGAGGGGGGTCCCTTGTGGCAGCTGCAGAAGCTTCCTGCCGAGCTGGGCCTGCAGCTTCTTCACAAAATAATTGACGGCATTTGTGGCCGAACTTATCCTCTCTACCAGGATTATCACAGTGTTTGGGATTCAACAGAATGGATGCATGTTCTAGAAGACATTACCAACTTTTTCAAAGCTGTAGTTGGTAAAAATTTACCTGATGAAGAGATATCTCAGCAGTTGGATCAGTTGAATTCATCTCATCAAGAAGCTATCATGAAATGCTTAAAAAGTAGGAAAGATGAAATCAAGCAGGCTCTGTTGGAAGAAATAGTTGATATTTCCTCTTCACAGCTACAGGATTTTGATTGGCAGTTAAAGCTTGCACTTTCTAGTGACAAGATTGCTACACTACAAATCCCACTTTTAAACCTTCATCTGGATGTGAAAGAAAATGGTGAAGTCAAGCCGTATTCTGTTGAAATGAGTAAAGAAGAGCTGCAGAATCTAATAAATTCCTTGGAAGCAGCTAATAAGCAATAAACTTCATTTCAGAAGCTGCACAATGGCTTTTGAGAGAAAATGCAGGTATGAGAATGGTTTTCTTTGCCAACTGGTTCAGAAAGATACCTCCTTTTCCCACACCAAATTCCTACTGAAGCCTTAGTGATGAGTGCTGATTGTTCCAGGGTGGACAAAGTTTCTAGGGGCCAATCAGGAATGGTTGCCAGTCCCTTGATGTACCAAGGACTTTTTGAAATAGGAAAACCGAAACAAAACAAACAACTGTTAGATCTCTTCAGTTCGAATAAGGAAATTCTTGGTTTGGAGAAATAAAAACAAACTCAAAACTATGCTTATCCTTCCAGGAACTTAGTATTTTCTGGTTTGCAGTTCTTCTAATGAAAAGGATTTCCTTTCAAACGTTTGTGAAATTGCAGCCTCTAACAGTGGAGTTCTCTGTCAGCTTAGTTGATTTCAGTTATCTGGAAAAAGCAGGATTTAAGCAAAAGCACAATGTGTTCTGGACCTAGAAACTGACTTGATTAGTTCCAACAGGGTTTTTTTCTTATTCAATTGATTGTGGACCCTACTTGGCACATTTTGGAGCCAAAATGTCTTACAGTGATGGCTCCCTGCACTCTCCTGGCACTTAAAATGCTGGCAATAAAAGCCTTGCCTTGCTAAGTTCTTACCTGCAAGAAAGACATTGATCACTATCAAATGTTGCTAAGAAACCAATATATTTCCCTACTTGCTTAGAATTTCTGAATTTCTGTGGATACCATCACCCTCTCTGGGACTGCCAGTCTGCATGGAAACACATCTTATGGCATAATATCCCACCATTCTGAAGACTTTTTCAAGAATACCAGGACTTGGGAGAAATATATTTGAGAACATTTAATTGCCAGATTCTCTTTTAAGTTTAACTAGCACATACCAAACATATCCCAGGCCCCCAGTTGAAAAATACTTGTCTTAATACCCAGTCCATTTATACAATACTTCTTTTTACCCTTCAAAAACAGTGACATGGTTACCTCTGGATCTTTCAGGCATGAATCAGCCAGTTGGTGTTATCAATGTCGTTGGCTAACTCCTACTTTTCTCCTTCCCATCATTTGCACATTTGACTGTTTACCCTGATCAACCATCCATCCATTTCTATTCGTATTAGAAGTTCTGGGAAAACTTGTGGAAGGAAAGAAGGTACAAGCTAAAGCTATTGGTGCAAATGAAGCTTTGGATCCCCTGTGGATTTTGATCATGTCTTCTATTCTTGACCCCCTCAAGAGCATGGATAATTTGGTATCTGAATATATGAGCAGCCACAAGTGACTGATAAAAGCTCGTCAAACTTTTCATGTCACAGTTCCAGGAGCAGCTCGTTAAGATTCCTGTCTCTGCTGGTGTGCTGTTCCTGAGCCCCACGGGTGTGCAGACTTCTTGGTAGCTCCAGTCCCTTTCAGTGGGGTTGAGGCATGAGGCAGTGATCACAGACACCTGGCAGAATTACACAACTGTACATACACAGTGTCAGAGAAAGAGCAAGAGCTAAAAAGATTCTGGTTTGGACCCAAATCACTAGTCATTTCACTTCATGAATAAAAGCGAGTGCCTTGTAAGCTTACATTATTTACAATGCTCATATTTTTCAAACATCCACCCAAAAGCTGAGGACCACCACGCCACAGGGAACAGTTCCATGAACTATGTACAGAATTTACAAGGAAGTTTACATAATGTTCTACATTCCATTAACAATTTGACCTCTGTGTTGACTGTTTGCTTTCAAGCAACCGATATTTTTGTTTGTTTTTCTGTCCTCCTCATCCCAGTAACTGCTGATGAACCAACATGAACAAATGCTTGCACATTCCTTTACCCTCCCTCCTGGGATAAATATTTGATTATATTTGTTTAGGGAAAAAAAAAAAAAACAACTGTGGCACATCACCCTTTGTAAAATACTATTAAAAACTGTCCATATAAAAAAAAATCCATCAAGCATAAGAAATTAATACAGAGAGGCCCCATGATGGAAATAAATATTTTCCAAAAGTTATATACCTATTGCTTAGACCTCAAAAACATAATGAAATGTTATACATCATCTGTAAAGTTCCAGTTCACAAAAGCTTTTTTAACCTCAGCTGAAACTGAAATATGGTACAATTGCATTAGAAAAAATCTGTAGCAAACAATATGATTGAAATGCCAAAAAAAGGGAAAACAAAACAGAAAAAAAAGATTTTGTTCTTTGATGAAAGTAAATTTAACTAGAGAAAGATAAGGAAGAAAATGTTGACTCTTAAAGGTACTGAATGTATTTTCAGTGGGTTTAAAAGTTCAAGGCACTGGTTCTTTATTCTCCCTAATTCCACATCAAAGTTTCTAGCTTTCATTTCCTTTACTATAGAGATATTGCCAGCAATACTCTTATACTGAAAAGTCTGGATTAGCCCCTTTTTTTTCTCACAAGTGGAACAAAGAGAGGGAGACAAATCTTTCTAAGATAACTGGAAAAGAATTGGGGGAAAAAAAAGAACTGTGAGTTGCATAAGGAAGGTTAAAAGGGGAATAAATAAACTGGTCTGAAAGATAGTACCTGGTGTGAAATACGCTGACCTGTGATCAGTGAAATGATCAGAAAATGGAGAGATGAGGCAAAAGCTTCATAATTCTTATTTTAAAAAGAAAAGAAAAGAAAAGAAAAAGATGGCAAGAACGATAATGGCTCTCAGTAGTCTTCCATGCTTTTCAATAAATAATATCATCAGCCCAAAGAATGTGGTTGTTATTAAGAACAAACAGGAGGAGCAGATATCCTGCAGGGGAGGAAAGGAGGCATAGTATTTTCCAGTTACATAAATAGGTTAATCACAACTTGATTTATTTTTAAGTTCATAGAAACTGAACTGATGTCTTCCATGTCTGTGAAGAGGAGAACACAAAGAATAATGTCAAATGGGTATTTAAATTTGCTTAAAATATAAGGAAGAAACTCCCTGACACAATACGCATACAAAGGCTATTGTACGGCAAACTGAGAAATCAACATGGAAAATGAAAAGCTAAGGGGGAACCACTCTTAACCCCTTATGTAAAAATTCAGTCACAGTTTAAAAAGATATAGATCAAATAATGAAGAATCCCAGAAAATCTTTGAAGCTCTCTAGATGAGTTTAGCAGAGTAAAAGCGATGCTTCCTGGTTAAACGAGTGAGAGACATTTTTTTCTGTGTCCTGGATAACTCTCCCTCTGTCCCCATCCACCTCTCGCTCTCTCTCCACACCCCCCACTCTCTCTTTCACACACACACACTTGCTCAAGAAGATCAATGTAAACATCACTGTCAGCACCAAGGACAGCAGCCCTCACTTTGAAATCGGTGTCAGTAACCACACTTAAAAACCAAACTTCGGGGCTTCCCTGGTGGTGCAGTGGTTGAGAGCGTGCCTGCCGATGCAGGGGACACGGGTTCGTGCCCCGGTCCGGGAAGATCCCACATGCCGCGGAGCGGCTGGGCCCGTGAGCCATGGCCACTGAGCCTGCGCGTCCGGAGCCTGTGCACCGCAACGGGAGAGGCCACAACAGTGAGAGGCCCGTGTACCACCAAAAAAAAAAAAAAAACCAAACTTAAAAAAGGTATGCTAGGGACTTCCCTGGCGGTCCAGTGGTTAAGAATTCTCCTTCCAATGCGGGGGGTGCGGGTTCAATCCCTAGTCAGGGAGCTAAGATCCCACATGCCTCAGAGCCAAAAAAAAAAACCAAAACATAAATCAGAAGCAATATTGCAACAAATTCAAAAAGACTTTAAAAATGGTCCACATCAAAGAAGAAAAAAAAAATCTTAAAAAATACAGGTATACCGATCTCAGGAGCTCATCTGAATTCAGATTAGAAGTGCTCGGAGTTTAGCTCAAAGTTGCAACCACCTGACTTATAATACTACTTTTCCTTTCAGAATATGATTATATGCATTTATTAAAACAGTGGACATTTTACTACGTTCTCAGAGTAAATCACGGACAAAACTGAGGATCAGAGTCTACTAGAGCTGGAAATATCCTTCAGGAGTCTTCAACCCAACTTCTCCTTTGTAGAGGTGAAAAGAATGAGGACAAGAGGTCATGCAGATAGTTTCTAAACAGACTTTAGTCTGGATATTATAGAAATGGTAATGTTTCTACATACTTAAAAAATTAAACAAAATTGAGGGGGGGTTCAAGTTCATATTACTTGAAGACTTAGAGTTTTTATTCAACCAGACTCCAATAATCATTTGTCACATGAAAAATGCCAAATCAAAAATTTTAAATCTAGCCCTTGACCCTAACATGATACCATTTCTCCACACCTCATCTGCCACATGCTAAATGTTTCAAAAATATGACTGCAGTTTAATTTTTTGTCATGAAGAAGATTACATTACTTGAATTTCCCCTAGATACACATTTAGTGCAAATGCATCTAAGAAGTTAGTGTGTTCATATTCAATTCAGGCATTACTTCTTTTAGGAAACCAAGCACTTGAAGTCTGGGCTATACGTCCCTCCTCCTCACTTCATAGTAACCCGTGCCTATCTATTATAGTGCATTTATCTCATTATATCAAAATTATCCTTTAGGTGTCTGCCCTCTAGTTCTATGAGCAACTTAAGGATAGGTGCAAAGGCCTCCCCATCCATTCTCTGCGTTCTCAAAATGCATTGCATGAAAGACATTGTACTATGTACTGGAGCTGTAACTATGATTAAAACGTTATTCTTAACCTTGGAAAGTTTAAAATTAAATAAGTGAGAGACAGACAGAAGGAACTTATTATACTGTGTGTTAAGAGAGAGCAAAATAGACTCTGGTGTCTTACAGGTCAGGGTTTAAATCTTAGTTCTGCTATTCTAAACACCTGCGGAAATTAATTAAATGTAGCTGAAAATGAGATGATGGCAGTAATAACTACTACTTAGAGTTGTTTTAAAGATTAAATAATGATAAGTGAAAAACTATTCTTTGCCATCGTAAATGCTAAATAAGTATGAGAATATGCACATAGCTATAATATTGATGGTGTGTGCACAAGACACTGACAAAACCAAGGGTAGGAGTGCGTAGATTTGTTATATTTTAATCAAAGACTTAACTACTCTAGAGAGATGTAAACGAGTGATAAATATACTAGTGAGTGATAAAATAAATCATTTAACCAATAAGAGATGGTTACTCGATTAAGCTAATGGTGCTGCAGCAGTGTAGAAGGAAAGTTATGGTAAGCTCCCCAATGGAAGTGGCATTTCAATGAAGGTAGGAAAGATGAGTAGGTATTGACCACATGCAGAGGGGCAGAAGGTAATCCAGGTTGAGGGAACACTTTTTGCAAAGACCTAGAGATAAGAAAGCACATGGTGCTTTCAGGTAATTGCAAGTCGTTCTGTGTAACTGTGCTCAGTTAAACATGCCTCAGAGGCGTGATGAGGGGTGGCCAAAGATGAGGTGGGCAAGCAGTAGCAGGCTCAGCAGAATCTCAGGTGTCCTGCCAAAGAGCTAGGACTGTATCCTGAGGGCAACTGATAACAACTAAAGAATTTAATTCATGGAAGTAATGTGATAGAATTTACATTTTAGAAAGATGACTCAATCTGTATTTTGAAGAGCAAGTTGGGAAAAGTGTAATGGTGAAGTGGTGAGACCAGAAACAAGATCCCTGACTGAGAGACTAGTGCAGTAATCTGGGAAATAGCTAAAAGTGGCCTAAATATTTTGTATCCCAAGTGCTTAGCACACAGTGTCTGACACCAAATGGGATCCTAGTAAACTTTTGTGGAACTAACTGAATAGTAGGAAAAGGAGTTAACATGCCATAGTGGGAAAAAAGCAGTGTCTCCTGGCTACACAGAGTCATCTATATCTATTCCTCACTTCTGCATCTTACGCAGTCCCATATAAATAAAAGTTTTGGGAGCCCTTTATGAGAGGAAGGTAAGGAGATAAAATAACAGAGGTGTGATCACAAAGTGTAATCACTTTATATTTCACAGTTAGGATTAACAGCCACATTTATGCTAATTGTGATGTCAGGTTTTATATGTGCTTACAAGTGACACTTCTTGGGCCATGATTTGACTTACAATCTGCCCCAATCCATTAAATAGCAGAAGATACTAGTGTGTATAAGTCTATTTATTTATGCCAACGCAATGCATTTCTATCTCCATATTTGTACATCACCCCTAATTTAAAAAGAAAAAGTTGCAATAAAAATAAAACTTAGCAGTAATGTAAATCCTCTGTCTTTTTCATGGTGTCTATTTCTGGCTCCTTAAATCTTCCTTTTCCTTCAGTGTTCAGTTTCTTCAGATTGGTGCTTGACATGGGATTCTCAATGCTCATGACCACAGCCAAATACATCTACATAGGCCATCCCCTCCTTGTCGAATCTATTATAATTCCAAAGGACTTTCAAAGGGCTCTGTGACTTCTGTGGCTTCCCAAAGGCTCTGTGTGTCTAATTCCTCCTGACCCCCCATTTCTTGGCACCCATGTTGGAACAGGTGTGAGCAGACACAGGCAGGTCCATGGAGCCCACAGTTCAGTGCTGGCACATGATAAGGGTTATCTTCCTGCAGGCGATGACTGTGACATGTTTTCCAGGATGCCAATTTCCAATTAGTGTCATCTTTTGCTCCACATCCTAGGGCAAATGTCCAGTTTATTGTGAGCAGACTCAGGCTTTTCTGAGAGATGGCACTAATTCCAGAAAAGAGATGCATTTCAGCTTTTTCTCCATAGTCAAGGAAGACTGGTCTATCAACTGAAGGCATGGTCGCTGCTTTCCAGTGCAAGGTCAGCCCCTTGTTCGTGATCTGGAATGCCAATTTATTTTCCAACAATGAAGCCAAATGTGGTCCAGATGTTGAGCTATGAAGCAATTGAAATTGCTGCAAGCACATGAGAAAAATAAATCTCACAGCTAAGACCTAAAAATTGTCCTTGGGAGACCATTTGTACTAAGGCAGTGTGTTGATGTAGACAATGAGGCAAAATCTTTTGTCAACCAGACCCACAGTGGTCTTTTAACAGCTACCCCATTGTTAACAAAAAACAAAAATTCTTATAATAACTTTCTTAAAGACCATAGATTTCTCTATAGCTTATGTGTGGGGGGAAAAAAAAAGCAGGGGATAGGAGGTGAATCCCTATAAGCCTATGTTCACACGATGCCATACCCGGTTGGGTCAAGTCAATGCCAAATATGTTAAAAGATAGTTGGATCAGGTCAGCTACATTTTGTTTTGTTGTTGTTTGATTGATTTTACTGAATGAATGGGGTAGGCAATCATTAAAGGGTGACCCTGTGTAGGCAGAGAGCCTTCACAAAGCCTTCTGTTTAAAACTGCTGGCAATCTGGCATGCATACCTGACACATAAATTTGGTAGAAGAACCTAATCCAGGGACAAGCAAAGACACTCTTGCCTGCTCCATTCTCTTACATGGGCCTGGCCTACAAACACAGGAGGCCAACCTCAGGCAACAATTGCTTGACTCCTTTTTAGTCCAGACCACTGGCCAGCTTTGGTCTACTCTTCTGTGTTCTCACATGTGACTCTAATGACACTTTATACACTTATTCATCATTGACCCTTAGAGAACTGCCTCATAAATTTTTACTCACGTTATGGTCATACATACCATCAGCTATGAATCAGAGACATGCTTCAGCATTTTCCCCAGACCTTAGGTACCAATAACAGCCAGGCTATCATCCTGCTTTGCCTTCTCCAGTGCAAGAGGAAAAATGGCTATTAGCAATCAACTCTTGTTGACTAATTTTCAAAGACTAATTTTAGATATGGAGTCACTTCAGGTGTTAAACTATCTGGCAGCTCTTCTCCCTTTTAAGTCGCACCTAAAATATCATCTGAATTTACCCTCTTTCAACAACAACAAAAATAAAGTTAAAACATGAAAACAAGAGTTTTATGTGTGAAGCACTACGGGGTAGCAGAAGAGACATGGGCTTTGTAACTAGACAGGCTTGATTCTGAAGTCCACTTTCCACTGCACACTTGCCTGCTATGAGAACTTAGGCAAGGTACTTGAACAACTCCTACTTCCATTTCTTCATCTGTAAAAATGAAGATTAAATGAAATAAGGATATAGGGATATTAAGCAGAGACTCTGGGATTTAGAATCACTCATTTTTTTTCCTTTTTAAATTATTAATGAGGAAGCTGAGTTCCCAAGCAGTGATATTAGCACATCTATTCCATAGCAGTTCTATTCAAATATAAGCCCTTGTTATAACCTGAATGTGGCAGATTATATTTTCCAAAACTGGCCACAGAAATACTTCCAGTCCCACCAGCTCTTCCAGCACCTTGCCACACCCCTATCAATTTTTCCTTTCCCCTTGAACTGGGCAGACCTTTATGACTTTCTTGACAAATAGAATGTGGTGAGAGAGACTCTGCACAACTTCCAAGATTAGCTCATAAAAGCAACACAGCTTCCTCCTGGCTCCCTCAATCTAGATGCTTGCCCTGGAAACCCAGCCACCATGTTGTAAGGAGGCTCAGGACACATGAAAATGCCACCTACAGAGGTTCCAGCTGGCAGTTCCAGCTTAAGTTCCAGCTAACAGCAAACATCAACTGCCAAGTACATGAGTCAACAAGGCTTCAGATGATTCCAACCCCCAGCCTTTGAGCTGCCTTAGCCGATGCTGAGCAGGGTAGAGATGACTGCCTGACAGATTCCTACCCAAATTGCAGATTTGTGAGAAAAATAGATGCTGTTTTCTTAAGCCACAAAATTTGGGGTGGGTTGTTACAAAAGAGATAACTAGATCACTGAACCTCATAATTAAATGCACTGCTATTAAGTTTAGAGTCAAAAAAGAATTTTCAAAATACATCTGAGATTCTTGGAATATAAAACTGAAACATATCCTCAAAATCTTCCCAATCCATTTCCTTATTTTGTAAAAATTTGAGGACCCGAGATATTTCATGTCTTGCTTGAGATCCTATCTATGCCTACCGTTAGGGGTGTGGCTGAAACCAAGTCCAATTCAATACTGTGGTTTCCACAATATGACAACGAGTACCAAGCAAGTTTGTTAGGTTCAAGGTTCAAGGGATCAATTTGGGGCAAATATTCTCCAAGCCTACCAGAGTTCAGTATAATGTTTCTATGCCCCTCTGTGCTTCGTCCTTCCTTCCCGCTTAGCAGAAAGCCTGATCTGAGCTTGGTTGGTTTAGTGTGTAAGGCTGGGAGGCCGGATGGGATACAACAGGCTCAAGAGAGCTAAGAAGAATAAAAAAAAAAGTATCAAACCATGAAATCAGCAGATGTGACTTGAAGCAAGGAGAAGAGAGGGCCAATGTGCTGAATGTGAGGCTGCTGTTTTACTACAGTCACTTTTCTGAGAATAAATGCTTAGATATTCTATAACACTGATCAGATGGTTTGGCAGAAGCTGGCATTTGGCAGGCAGAGAGTTTTCCACATAATGATTTTACCTTAATAGGAGCTAATCTATTATAATAGCCTCACATACACATGTAGCCCATCAAATAGACAACGCTGTGTCACATAATTGATTGCATACTCTTCAGTCATTGAGGTGGCGGTAGAGTATATGAGTCAGCATGTTGACATGAAGATCTGTCTTTCTTCATTGCCAGTAGACATGCAAACTGCGTAAACTGGCTAGCAAACTTTGTTTCTTGACACTAAAGTGTTCTTCCACTCCCATTCTACATGAAAATCAAGCTGGGACTAAATGCTATCCACCAAAATAGCTCAAGCATTCTTATGGAATGGATACGTGAATGTGATACGTACACAAGTCTAAACATTTACAGAAAACAATAAAGGAGAAAATTGGAATGAGAAGGAAAAGAAAGAAAGGCGAAAAAGAGAGCAGAAGAAAGGATTAGAGAATTAAGTTAACTACACTCATTATTGTGGTTCTGTGCCTTTCTCTTATTCCAAAAGGCACACCTCAATAAAGAATAATATAGGGGAAGATGGTGGAAGACTAAGACGCGGAGATCACCTTCCTCCCCACAGATACATCAGAAATACATCTACACGTGGAACTGCTCCTATAGAACACCCACTGAATGCTGGCAGAAGACCTCAGACCTCCCAAAAGGCAAGAAACTCCCCACGTACCTGGGTACAGCAAAAGAAAAAATAAACAGAGAGAAGAATAGGGACGGGACTGCACCAGTGGGAGGGAGCTGGTTTCCACACACTAGGAAGCCCCTTCGCGGGCGGAGACTGCAGGTGGCGGAAGGGGGAGCTTCGGAGCCACGGGGGAGAGCACAGCAACGGGGGTGCGGAGGGCAAAGCGGAGAGATTCCCGCACAGACGATCGGTGCCGACCGGCACTCACCAGCCCAGCCCGAGAGGCTTGTCTGCTGGGCCGGCGGGGCTGGGAGCTGAGGCTTCAGTCGGAGCGCAGGGAGAGGACTGGGGTTGGCGGCGTGAACACAGCCTGAAGGGGCCAGTGCGCCACAGCTAGCCGGGAGGGAGTCCGGGGAAAAGTCTGGGCCGGTGGAAGAGGCAGGAGACTTTTTCTTCCCTCTTTGTTTCCTGGTGCGCGAGGAGAGGGGATTCAGAGCGCTGCTTAAAGGGGCTCCAGAGACGGTCGTGAGCCGCGGCTAAAAGTGCGGACCCCAGAGACGGGCATGAGACGCTAAGGCTGCTGCTGCCGCCACCAAGAAGCCTGTGTGCGAGCACCGGTCACTCTCCACACCTCCCCTCCTGGGAGACTGTGCAGCCCACCACTGCCAGGGTCCTGTGATCCAGGGGCAACTTCCCCGGGAGAACGCACGGCGTGCCTCAGGCTGGTGCAATGTCACGATGGCCTCTGCCGCCGCAGTCTCGCCCCGCATCCGTACCCCTCCCTCCCCCGACCTGAGTGAGCCAGAGCCCCCGAATCAGCAGCTCCTTTAACCCCGTCCTGTCTGAGCGAAGAACAGACGCCCTCTGGCGACCTACACGCAGAGGCGGGGCCAAATCCAAAGCTGAGCCCCGGGAGCTGTGCGAACAAAGAACAGAAAGGGAAATCTCTCCCAGCAGCCTCAGAAGCAGCAGATTAAATCTCCACAATCAACTTGATGTACCCTGCATCTGTGGAATACCTGAATAGACAACGAATCATCCCAAATTGAGGAGGTGGACTTTGAGAGCAAGATATATTACTTTTCCCCCTTTTCCTCTTTTTGTGAATGTGTATGTGTATGCTTCTGTGTGAGATCTTGTCTGTATAGGTTTGCTTTCACCATTTGTCCTAGGGTTCTGTCGGTCTGCTTTTTTGTTTTGTTACGTATTTTTACTTAAAAAAATTTTTTTCCTAATATTTATAATTTTTTATTTTAATAATTTTATTTTATCTTACTTTATTTTATCCTCTTTCTTTCTTTCTTTCTACTTTTGCTCCCTTTTATTCTGAGCCGTGCGGATGAAAGGCTCTTGGTGCTCCAGCCAGCAGTCAGGGCTGTGCCACTGAGGTGGAAGAGCCAACCTCAGGACACTGGTCCACAAGAGACCTCCCAGCTTCACGTAATAACAAATGGCAAAAATCTCCCAGAGATCTCCATCTCAACACCAACACCCACCTTCACTCAATGACCAGCAAGCTGCAGTGCTGGACATCCTATGCCAAACAACTAGCAAGACAGGAACACAACCCCACCCATTAGCAGAGAGACTGCCTAAAATCATAATAAGGTCACAGACACCCCAAAACACACCACCACACGTGGACCTGCTCACCAGAAAGACAAGATCCAGTCACATCCACCAGAACACAGGCACTAGTCCCCTCCACCAGGAAGCCTACACAACCCACTAAACCAACTTTAGCCACTGGGGACACACACCAAAAACAACAGGAACTACGAATCTGCAGCCTGCAAAAATGAGACCCCAAACACAGTAAGATAAGCAAAATGAGAAGACAGAAGAACACACAGCAGATGAAGGAACAAGATAAAAACCGACCAGACCTAACAAATGAAGAGGAAATAGGCAGTCTACCTGAAAAAGTATTCAGAATAATGATAGTAAAGATGATCCAAAATCTTGGAAGTAGAATAGAGAAAATGCAAGAAACATTTAACAAGGACCTAGAAGAACTAAAGAGGAAACAAGCAACAATGAACAACACAATAAATGAAATTTAAAATACTCTAGAAGGGATCAACAGCAGAAAAACTGAGGCAGAAGAACAGATAAGTGACCTGGAAGATAAAATATTGGAAATAACTACTGCATAGCACAATAAAGAAAAAAGAATGAAAAGAACTGAGGACAGTCTCAGAGACCTCTGGGACAACATTAAACATACCAACATTCGAATTTTAGGGGTCCCAAAAGAAGAAGAGGACTGAGAAAGGGACTGAGAAAAGGACTGAGAAAATAATCGAAGAGATTATAGTTGAAAACTTCCCTAATATGGGAAAGGAAATAGTTAATCAAGTCCAGGAAGCACAGAGACTCCCATACAGGATAAATCCAAGGAGAAACATGCCAAGACACATATTAATCAAACTATCAAAAAATAAATACAAAGAAAACATATTAAAAGGAGCAAGGGAAAAACAACAAATAACACACAAGGGAATCCCCATAAGGTTAACAGCTGATCTTTTAGCAGAAACTCTGCAAGCCAGAAGGGAGTGGCAGGACATATTTAAAGTGATGAAGGAGAAAAACCTACAACCAAGATTACTCTACCCAGCAAGGATCTCATTCAGATTTGATGGAGAAATTAAAGGCTTTACAGACAAGCAAAAGCTGAGAGAGTTCAGCACCACCAAACCAGCTTTACAACAAATGCTAAAAGAACCTCTCTAGGCAAGAAACAAAAGAAAAGGAAAAGACCTACAATAACAAACCCAAAACAATTAAGAAAATGGTAATAGGAACATACATATTGATAATTACCTTAAATGTAAATGGATTAAATGCTCCCACCAAAAGACACAGACTGACTGAATGAATACAAAAACAAGACCCATATATATGCTGTCTAAAAGAGACCCACTTCAGACCTAGGGACACATACAGACTGAAAGTAAGGAGATGGAAAAGGATATTGCATGCAAATGGAAATCAAAAGAAAGCTGGAGTAGCAATTCTCATATCAGACAAAATAGACTTTAAAATAAAGACTATTACAAGAGACAAAGAAGGACACTACATAAAGATCAAGGGATCAATCCAAGAAGAAGATATAACAATTGTAAATATTCATGCACCCAACATAGGAGCACCTCAGTACATAAGGCAAATACTAACATCCATAAAAGGGGAAATCGACAGTAACACATTCATAGTAGGGGACATTAACAGCCCACTTTCCCCAATGGACAGATCATCCAAAATGAAAATAAATAAGGAAACACAAGCTTTAAGTGATACATTAAACAAGATGGATTTAATAGATATTTATAGGACATTCCATCCAAAAACCACAGAATACACATTCTTCTCAAGTGCTCATGGAACATTCTCCAGGATAGATCATATCTTAGGTCACAAATCAAGCCTTGGTAAATTTAAGAAAATTGAAATCATATCAAGTGTCTTTTTAGACCACAATGCTATGAGACTAGATATCAATTACAGGAAAAAGTCTGTAAAAAATACAAACACATGGAGGCTAAACAACACACTACTTAATAACCAAGAGATCACTGAAGAAATCAAAGAGGAAATAAAAAAATACCTAGAAACAAATGAAAATGAAAACACGATGACCCAAAAGCTATGGGATGCAGCAAAAGCAATTCTAAGAGGGAAGTTTATAGAAATACAATCCTACCTTAAGAAACAGAAAACATCTCAAATAAACAACCTAACCTTGCACCTAAAGCAATTAGAGAAAGAAGAACAAAAAAAGCCCAAAGTTAGCAGAAGGAAAGAAATCATAAAGATCAGATCAGAAATAAATGAAAAAGAAATGAAGGAAATGATAGTAAAGATCAATAAAACTAAAAGCTGGTTCTTTGAGAAGATAAACAAAATTGATAAACCATTAGCCAGACTCATCAAGAAAAAAAGGGAGAAGACTCAAATCAGTAGAATTAGAAATGAAAAAGAAGTAACAACTGACACGGCAGAAATACAAAAGATCATGAGAGATTACTACAAGCAACTCCATTCCAATAAAATGGACAAACTGGAAGAAATGGACGAATTCTTAGAAATGCACAACCTGCCAAGACTGGACTAGGAAGAAATAGAAAATATGAACAGACCAATCACAAGCACTGAAATTGAGGCTGTGATTAAAAATCTTCCAACAAACAAAAGCCCAGGACCACATGGCTTCACAGGTGAATTCTATCAAACATTTAGAGAAGAGCTAACACCTACACTTCTCAAACTCTTCCAAAATATAGCAGAGGGAGGAACACTCCCAGATTCATTCTATGAGGCAACCATCAACCTGAAACGAAAACCAGACAAAGATGTCACAAATAAAACTACAGGCCAATATCACTGATGAACACAGATGCAAAAATCCTCAACAAAATACTAGCAAACAGAATCCAACAGCACATTAAAAGGATCATACTCCATGATCAAGTGAGATATATTCCAGGAATACAATGATTCTTCAATATGTGCAAGTCAATCAACATGATACACCATATTAAGAAATTGAAGGAGAAAAACCATATGGTCATCTCAATAGATGCAGAGAAAGCTTCTGACAAAATTCAACACCCATTTATGATAAAAACCCTGCAGAAAGCAGGCATAGAGGGAACTTTCCTCAACATAATAAAGGCCATATATGACAAACCCACAGCCAACATCATCCTCAATGGTGAAAAACTGAAACCATTTCCACTAAGATGAGGAAAAAGACAAGGTTGCCCACTCTCACCACTGTTCTTCATCACAGTTTAGGAAGTTTTAGCCTGTTAGCAGATGACATGATACTATACATAGAGAATCCTAAAGATGCTACCAGAAAACTACTAGAGCTAATCAATGAATTTGGTAAAGTAGCAGGATACAAAATTAATGCACAGAAATCTCTGGCATTCCTATACACTAATGATGAAAAATCTGAAAGTGAAATCAAGAAAACACTCCCATTTACCATTGCAACAAAAAGAATAAAATATCTAGGAATAAACCTACCTAAGGAGACAAAAGACCTGTATGCAGAAAATTATAAGACACTGATGAAAGAAATTAAAGATGATACAAACAGATGGAGAGATATACCATGTTCTTGGATTGGAAGAATCAACATTGTGAAAATGACTCTACTACCCAAAGCAATCTATAGATTCAATGCAATCCCTATCAAACTACCACTGGCATTTTTCACAGAACTAGAACAAAAAATTTCACAATTTGTATGGAAACACAAAAGACCCCGAATAGCCAAAGCAATCTTGAGAACAAAAAATGGAGCTGGAGGAATCAGGCTCCCTGACTTCAGACTATACTACAAAGCTACAGTAATCAAGACAGTATGGTACTGGCACAAAAACAGAAAGATAGATCAATGGAACAGGATAGAAAGCCCAGAGATAAACCCACGCACATATGGTCACCTTATCTTTGATAAAGGAGGCAGGAATGTACAGTGGAGAAAGGACAGCCTCTTCAATAAGTGGTGCTGGGAAAACTGGACAGGTACATGTAAAAGTATGAGATTAGATCACTCCCTAACACCATACACAAAAATAAGCTCAAAATGGATTAAAGACCTAAATGTAAGGCCAGAAACGATCAAACTCTTAGAGGAAAACAGAGACAGAACACTCTATGACATAAATGACAGCAAGATCCTTTTTGACCCACCTCCTAGAGAAATAGAAATAAAATCAAAAATAAACAAATGGGACCTAATGAAACTTAAAAGCTTTTGCACAGCAAAGGAAACCATAAACAAGACCAAAAGACAACCCTCAGAATGGGAGAAAATATTTGCAAAGGAAGCAACTGACAAAGGATTAATTTCCAAAATTTACAAGCAGCTCATGCAGCTCAATTTTAAAAGAACAAACAACCCAATCCAAAAATGGGCAGAGGACCTAAATAGACATTTCTCCAAAGAAGATATACAGACTGCCAACAAACATATGAAAGAATGCTCAACATCATTAATCATTAGAGAAATGCAAATCAAAACTACAATGAGATATCATCTCACACCGGTCAGAATGGCCATCATCAAAAAATCTAGAAACAGTAAATGCTGGAGAGGGTGTGGAGAAAAGGGAACACTCTTGCACTGCTGGTGGGAATGTGAATTCGTATAGCCACTATGGAGAACAGTATGGAGGTTTTTAAGTATGGAGCTTCCTTAAAAAACTACAAATAGAACTACCATACAACCCAGCAATCCCACTACTGGGAATATACCCTGAGAAAACCGTAATTCAAAAAGAGTCATTGCAGCTCTATTTACAATAGCCCGGAGATGGAAACAACCTAAGTGCCCGTCGTCGGATGAATGGATAAAGAAGATGTGGCACATATATACAATGGAATATTACTCAGCCATAAAAAGAAACGAAATTGAGTTATTTGTAGTGAGGTGGATGGACCTAGAGTCTGTCATACAGAGTGAAGTAAGTCAGAAAGAGAAAAACAAATACCGTATGCTAATACATATATATGGAATGTAAGAAAAAAAAAAAAAGGTATGAAGAACCTAGGGGTAAAATGGGAATAAAGACACAGACCTAGTAGAGAATGGACTTGAGGATATGGGGAGCGGGAAGGGTAAGCTGTGACAAAGTGAGAGAGTGGCATGGACATATATACACTACCAAATGTAAAATAGATAACTAGTGGGAAGCAGCCACATAGCACAGGGAGATCAGCTCAGTGCTTTGTGACCACCTACAGGGGTGGGATAGGGAGGGTGGGAGGGAGGGAGATGCAAGAGGGAAGAGATATGGGAACATATGTATATGTATAACTGATTCACTTTGTTATAAAGCAGAAACTAACACACCATTGTAAAGCAATTATACTCCAATAAAGATGTTAAAGAAAAATAAAAAGAATAATATAGGTTCTGTTGATCAAAGTGTTAACTATTTTTTCCTGGAGTTTTAACTCAATACCTCACCGTAATTCGAAGATTTTTTTTCTCTCTATTTTCCCTAAATGCTTAATATTAGTGTTTGAATCAGGGATTAGCAAACTGTGTCCCTCAAGATACACCAGTTTTGCAAATAAAATTCTGTTGGAATGCGTGTTCCTTTGTCCAGTATTGTCTATGGCTTCTTTGGCACCACAATGACAGAACTGCAACAGAAGCCTTATGGCCCCTAAGCTGAAAATTTTTACTTTGCTGGCATAAAAAGAAACGAAATTGAGTTATCTGTAGTGAGGTGGATGGACCTAGAGTCTGTCATACAGAGTGAAATAAGTCAGAAAAGAGAAAAACAAATATCGTATGGTAACGCATATACATGGAATCTAAAAAAAAAAAAAAGTCGTTCTGATGAACCTAGGGACAGGACAGGAATAAAGACACAGACGTAGAGAATGGACTTGAGGGGCGGGGGTGGGGAGGGGGAAGCTGGGGTGAAGTGAGAGAGTGTCATGGACATATATACACTACCAAATGTAAAATAGCTAGTGGGAAGCAGCCGCATAGCACAGGGAGATCAGCTCGGTGCTTTGTGACCACATAGAGGGGTGGGATAGGGAGGGTGGGAGGGAGATGCAAGAGGGAGGAGATATGTGGATATATGTATATGTATAGCTGATTCACTTTGTTATACAGCAGAAACTAACACAACATTGTAAAGCAATTATACTCCAATAAAGATGTAAAAAAAAAATTCTGTGATAACCTATATGAGAAAAGAATCTAAAAAAGAATGAATGTATTTATATGTATAACTGAATCACTTTGCTGTACACCTGAAACTAACACAACATTGTAAATCAACTATCCTCCAATAAAAATAAAAATTAAAAACAAAAAACAAAAAAAGAAAAAGTTTTTAGACTCCTAGTTTAAATACTACCAAGTTGGTGGTGCTCATTCTAACTTCTGAGAGCTTTAGGGAATTTTTCATTCTCAATGTGGTTCTCTTTTTCTACTTGCTGGTGGAAGAATCTGACTTTAAAGGCACGATCAATAGGATCACTAACTATTATTTCGATGAAATGGAGAATTTCCTCCATGGAAACCCTCCACAAAGATTCACTTTAGAATCGGCTTACTGAGAACACAGTTAAGGTTTTTCATAACTTTACTTCCTTCATCTTGAAACATCTGCAGCATTTTGTAAAGTTTTTGTTGAACAAGAAGTAGTGGGAATACATTCCGTGAACTTATCTTTAGTCATGGACTGCAGACAGCAAAACTACTACTTTCTATTTGAGCAAATTCTGCTTCCATAAGTAAGTCGGATTTCTTTCTCATTTAGCTACAAGCCACTGATTTTCTTGTTCTAGGGAAGGAAAAATGAGAAAGATTAAGTCAAAACAGCCTGTCTTATATGTAGTTTGGTGCTAGATCTTTTGAGCTACAAAAATCTTAGGGAGAAACTTAGAAGAAAACATAGGGGGAAAAGAGCAAGAGAATGGAGTATAAAAATCACAGAAGAGAGTGACGCTGTTAATCATTTTTATTGTTCTTACTTGGGTTCTTCTTAAGAGTCATATTTAATGATTATTTAAGCAAAGTGAATTATTTTCAATGTTTAAAACAGAAGGAGGGCTTCCCTGGTTGCACAGTGGTTACGAATCCACCTGCCAATGCAGGGGACACGGGTTCGAGCCCTGGTCCGGGAAGATCCCACATGCCGCGAAGCAACTAAGCCCATGTGCCACAGCTACTAAGCCTGCGCTCTAGAGCCCGTGAGCCACAACTACTGAGCCCATGTGCCACAACTACTGAAGTCTGCGCCCCTAGAGCCCGTGCTCCATAACAAGAGAAGCCACCGCAATGAGAAGCCCGCTCACCGCAACTAGAGAAAGCCCACACACAGCAACAAAGACCCAAAACAGCCAAAAAAACACAAAAAAAACAGAAGGAAATGCAGATACTGGCTACTGTTATGGAACATCTGAAATTGCCCAAAGGGTGATTAAAATGCATCTGAAGAAGGACCCAGGAGAAGTAGCAACAATGTTGGTATTTGACACTCAGACACACAAAAATAAATGGCTTGAGAATGAGGATGAAGCCAGAAAATGAAAATAGCAAGTTAAAACATGAAGGATAAGGAATGAGGAAACTTAGAGGAACTAAACTTTTTGTTTTGCTTTGTCTGAATTTATGTGTTGTTTTATACATTGCTCTGAAAGAAAAACATCTCCATGCAAACCTGTGTTCTGATGCCTTTCCAACTCAAACAAGCTGGGTGCTAATGGCTCATTATAGCATGCAAGAGGCATGTATGTTCTCATAATTCACAGGCAGTTACTCTGTACTTGTCTATAGATGGTGAACTTCCATCACGTTTAACTGCCAATTTTGTCAACCCTGGGTGGTTACATTCCCAAATGTTGACTAACTGTATGGGCTGACTGTCTTCCAGATGTGTTAGGTTTTCACACATCTCTGTCAACTCCAAAAGAGTATGCGAATGCTTTCTTGAATCTTTGACCACTGATGGATCTCTCCCAGATGTCTTCTTGGCAAAAGTGCCCCCTTTTCTGGAGAAACCAAGTTGAGCAGTGGCTTCTATAAACATTAAAATACATTAACCATAATCCACCCCCCAATGTCACCAGTTGGTTTTAGAAAAATGAAAAACAGATTAAAATTAACAATGGGTAATATCTGGCCCCACCATTTTGGTATCTCATATAAATGAAGACTTGGTGATGTTATAAACTAAAAAATTATCAGACCTCAGACTTAAATCCAAATGAAGTAATATCATCATCAGAAATAGGCACAGCAAATCACATAAAATGTTTCCCAAAACTGTGGAAGTAGTTAACGTCATGAAATGTTGATTGCATTTTGTTTAATAATCACTTTTTATTTCTATTTGCCTTTGAATTTTTTGATTTGGGGTAAAAGTGCCGAGTACCTTAATAGATGAGGCTTGCAAAGTCCCAAACCAGACAAAACGTCTGGACAAGTTTCAGTAAAGCATCCAAGCTTCTGAGTATTTATTAAAACTTGCTTGGAACTCTGGGCTTTTGCAAATCCTCCATGTTTGATAAATATGCTAATGTCCCACCAAGACAATAAATAAATAAATAATAATCTAATTATTCAGCAAAACTTGGAATAATCCCAAAGCAGGCTTTCAAGAGTTTTTCTTTTCCAAAATAGGAAGGCATTTGTCTTTTTTTTTTTCTCTTCTGTAGAGTCTTTATTTCAACCAATGATGAAAATGAAGACACTAAAATGTTATAAGCAATTACAGTTACAGATCATCAATATGGATTCAAGTAATTATACTACAACCAGCTTGCCACTTAACAAATGAACTACATTTACTCTGTGATGCAGAACATCTGGAAGGACAACGAACAGTTCAATCAGTTTTAAGCCTTTCCTAACATTCTGGATATCTGGATTAATTGATCAATTTTTCCATTTTCTTTAAGAAATTAAGCATCTTAAAGATGCTTTAAGGAATAGATAATGCCTTACTGTGAACTAATCTCAGATAGCCATCAAAGAAAGTTTCCAGACTCTGCTATGCTTTTGACCCAAAGCATTTTTCTCACTCTAATATATACTGAAACACAGAGCAGTCTTCAGAATAATTTATGAGAGAGGGCTAACACCTGTAGATTCCATATAAAAAATGCCAAACTTAATTGAATAAAGCATCAAAAAGCAAGGTTTTGGAGAAAGATGTCCAAGAACAAACCTAATCACCACATTAATTTTTTTTTTTTAAAAAGGAGAAATCAAAACATAAGCCCACAAATTCTTTGCCAAAACTTTTGCCCACTGATTTACAGGGCTCTTCTAGAATCACTTGACTGGCTTCTTCATCAAACAACTTGATTTAATAGAGAGAGAGCAAGAAAGAGGAAGAAGGGGAGAAAGGGAGATGCCACAGAGAAAACTATAAAATTGTGGAACCAGATTTTCCCCTAGATTTATAATTTCCATGTTTCAGAAGCTACCACTGTAGAGTGCACAGGCTGGGGAGAAAGTCAGGGTTCCTTGCAGCCATCTCCACTTTTGTCTATTTTATATATGAACACTCCAGATAAGATTTCACATGGAAAAAAAAAGGGAAGGGGGGGTCTGCAACTAAAAACATTTTGAAAGTGGTCCTCAGAATATGGTCCCCAGACCAAGAGCACGGCATCACCCTGGAACTTGTCAGAAATGCAAATTTTCAGGTTCTATCTCAGATCTACGGAATAAGAAACTGTGGAGGTAGCGCCCAGGATTCTGTGTTTTGTTTTGTTTTGTTTTGCGGTACGCGGGCCTCTCACTGTTGTGGCCTCTCGTGTTGCGGAGCACAGGCTCCAGACGTGCAGGCTCAGCGGCCATGGCTCACGGGCCCAGCCGCTCTGCGGCATGTGGGATCTTCCCAGACCAGGGCACGAACCCGTGTCCCATGCATCGACAGGTGGACTCTCAACCACGGTGCCACCAGGGAAGCCTGGATTCTGTGTTTTAACAACCCCTCCGGTCAATAAGGTTTGACAACCACTGCATTATACGACTCCCAAACACCACTTCCTACAAGAAGCCTTCTGTAACCAAATCCTTTACCCCTTACCCCATCCTCACACCCCACACACTTGCCCTACATGCTCACACAGATGCTGGGTTGGGTGTCTGTTTTAGTCTATGTGAGCTGCTATAACAAAAATACCATAGACTGGGTGGCTTAAACAACAAGCATTTATATCTCACAGTTCTGCTGATGGAGGAGTCCAAGATCAAGGCACTGACAGATACTGTGTCTGGTGAGTCTCCTTCCTGGTCCATAGATACCATTTTCTTCTTATATCCTCACATGGCAGAAAGAGAGATCTCTGGGGGTCTCTTTTATAAGGGCACTAATTCCATTCACCTCACAACCTAATCACCCCCCAAAGTTATCATCTCCAAATACCACCATTTGGGGATTAGGCATCAACATATGAATTTAACAAGGACACAACCATTCAGTCCGTAGCAGTGGCATTCCGGATTTATATCAACCAGAGCATACATCCCATTTTTTGTGTTATTATTTTTTTATGTGTCTCACAACCATATAAACTCATCAAGAACAGTGAACATAGGGTACACTTTTTCCCATTTCTGGCACTTAGCATAGTGACTAGCACAAATAGGTGCTCAATTATACATTTATTAAATGAATAATGGATACATTGATATTTGTGTATTTGGTTTATTTGTTTATATTATACCTTCTTCAAATAAACCATCTGAGGTCTTACATAAGCACACCCACATAAACACAATGTGACCAAAATTAAACCAAGTAACCAAGACAAAGACAATCAAGATCAGAGGGTTTGATCAATCAAACCAGGAGTCATCCTTCTATCTCTATTAACGTTTGTAGCACCCAATGGTCACTGCCCATGACTGTTCAGTTCCCAAGAAATTCTCTGAACCCTCAGGTTCAGTGGGCTATGCTTCTGGCTACTATACCACAGCACACCTGGGGATAGTCATTTCATTAGCAGTAGTAATTTCTAGAAGGAAGGACTGGGGTATGTATTTCTAAAAACGGATATGTGAGAGTCAGTGTTATTAAGGAAATCCTGTAAGTATTTTTCATACTCTTTTCACCATAACCCATAATACATTTTCCTTCTTGTTCCAATACACACATACCTACACACACATGTTTTCAGAAGCCACTCATCCTTACTTCATGTGTTGTCTTCTGGTATTTTCTCTTCTATTTAATTTTACTCTATCTCACTAAAAGTAAAGTGTTTGAGATATAATAAATTTCATGACACATTACTGGATTGCAAACTACAGCTTAAAAAGTACTATACTATATAATGTATTGGATGATTTTAATGCAATTAGGTGGGTATAGTTTTTTTGTTTTTCTTTATTTGTTTTTAACTAAATCATCATTTTTCAAATTCTCTCTTCTCAAACTTAATCTCCCCTTTATCTTCCAAATGTAGAGAGCACTAGTTAATCCCCCACCACTACCAATTCTGCAGTTGAATTTTCCAGAAATCCCAGTTCTACAGCTTAGTAGCTATGTGACTTTGGACAAGTTATTTGTCCATCCTGAGTGTTGCTTTCCTTAACTGTAAAACAAACGTCCTAATATCCCTCTTGTAGGATTGTGATGAGGATTAGAGAAAATGCACTAAAAGCATCTTGCCATAGGTATTTGATCAACAGTAACTTCTATTATCATCCCAGAGCCCTGAGAAAACCAACAGTTAATATTTTTAAGGCATTCTCAGAAATCGATGTAAAAAGGGGCATCAAAATTCTATGTTACAGATAAAATGGTGCAGAAACAAAAGTTCCTACCCAAACTATTATTCTATCCCTTAGGAACAATCCCTACCGCCCAAAACAAGACACACCTATTGGAAGGTGGCAAGGTTTCTTTTGTGAGGAATAGAATTTGGATCCTCTAAACCTTTCCATCTAGCACCTTGCACCACCAGTAAATATACCACCTCTTCTCTCCCAAGAGATTCTTTGGAATTTAAAGACTCATGTGCTGCCTAATCATTTGCTACAGCTACTGGGGCAAAATTCCATTTCCTTATTGGGCTTATCAAACCTGGTGCCTGAAGATTACTATTACATTTCATTTGCAGAAATATAGCTCTGGAAAAGAAAAACATTAATAAAAATGTTGAGGTTTTATCTGCTCGTGTGATCCTGAGATATTGGATATTTAATAACTGAGCTGAATTTAAAATGTCCTCTGTTAAAGCAGATAAAAATAAACAAATTGCAGGGCTTCCCTGGTGGCGCAGTGGTTGAGAGTCCGCCTGCCGATGCAGGGGACACGGGTTCGTGTCCCGGTCCGGGAAGATCCCACATGCCGCAGAGCGGCTGCGCCCGTGAGCCATGGCCGCTGAGCCTAAGAGTCTGGAGCCTGTTGCTCCACAATGGGACAGGCCACAACAGTGTGAGGCCTGCGTACCACAAAAAAAAAATAAACAAATTGCAATCCAGGCATGCCCTTTACTTAAAAACTCAGGACCTACAATATCCCTAACCATCAGATGCCTACCACCACTCCAGTTCCAGATGCTAAATATCCCATCTATCCCAACTTCCCCAGAGCATTGGAGTCCCTTTGAGAATACTGAATTAGACAAAATGTGTGTTCAAAAGTTGGAGGAATGGAAAACGCTGAAAGGAAAGAATAGTTTAGAGTAACCCATTGCTGGAGCTACAGCCTTAGGCAAAAATACACCCAATAACCTGGCAAACATATTGCCCAAATAGATTTTCCCTATATTTTCAAATTATGTTCATCTCCCTTTATCACTCCTCTTGAAATTTCACCATTCAAAGATTTTATTAGTTTAATGAGCAGCATTTATAGATAAAAATGGAGGGTTGTGGAGCCATCAGATAGGCACACACCAGGGCAAATAAATTAAATGAGACAATTTTCCTCGCAATGCCAGGATAAAATCAGAAGATGGATTTAGGGAATTAGAGAGCATTCTGCTTCCAAAGAGCTCCTAGAATTAAAACTCCCACAAGATTGAAAGCCTAAAAATGACCCTTTCTTCCCTACCCCAAAATGCTGTACTTGGGGCATATTGATGGAGTGGTGTCAGTCTGAACACACTGGTTCTCTTGAGCTAGGGTGATGGGAGAAAAAGTCAGCCACTGGAAATCAGTTTTCATGAAAACCGAGAACCTCCCAAACCAAAACCAAGACAAAGCTGAGTTCTCAGTACAGTTCAGGTTTTTGGAGACCTTCCTCCTCTCTGCCTGTATCCCTTCCTGGCATCCTAATAATAATTACAATAACAAAAATAATAAACAACATTAATTGAGCATATTCTATGTGCAAGACTCTCCTGAAGTAAGAACTCTGTACATGGTCCCTTATTTAACCCTCACCACAGCTCTATGTATAGGCATCTTTATTATCTCTACCTTACAGATGAGGAAACTGAGGCTTTGAAAGGTTAAATAACTAGACCATTGTTACACTGGAGGTTTAGTCTAGAATCATTGAGCTATACTGCTCCCATTCTACATTCCCTGTGGAGGGATCTGGACCAGATAGTGTGGCGGAGAGATCTAGGAGAGGGTCAACTCTCAGAAGAACATTTGGGTACTACTGTAGGTTGAATAATGGCCTTCTAAAGAGAATGGACTCTGCAGGTGTGATTAAATTAAGAATCTTGAGATGGGGAAACTGTCTCATATTATTAAGGTGGGCTCAGTGTAATCACAAGGGTCCTCGTAAGAGGAAGGCAGGAGGGTCGGAGACAGAGACAGAGATTGGAAGATGCTACACTGCTGGCTTTGAAGACAGAGGAAAGGAGCCATGAGTCAAGGAAAGCAAACAGCCTCCAGAAACTGGAAAAGGCTAGGCAACAGATTCTCCTCTAGAGCCTCCAGAAGGAGCTCAGCTCTGCTGATACCTTAATTTGGGGACTTCTGACATCCAGAACTATGATAATACACGTGCTGTTTTAAGCTGTGAAGTTTGCGGTAATTTGTTACAAAAGCAACAGCAAACTAATACAGAAATTCAGGGTCTCTTTTTTCCATGCAAATAACATGCATGTTTGTTTCTCTTCCAGTCCCTGGAGGAAACCTCTCAAAGCAGTGTACCTCAGATTCTAGGTGAGGTGCACTATGCCTGGCTCACATGGCAATTGCATCTTTGCATCCTCTGCCACACTTAGCATGGGTTTGGCACCCAGAAGTCTTTCCCGATTTGCTGAGGCCCTTAATCCCTTGGAGCTCCAAGCTTTCACAGCAATTATTTATTCACATCTACGTAGTGTCAAGGCATTGTAATTTTTCTGATTTTGCGGCCCCCCTCTTGCACTGACCCAGTCTCCTCAAGAGGAGATATCATATCTATTCCTCACTTCTGTCTCTCCAGCACCCAGCACATCACCTACCACCGTGGTGGTATCTAAGCACAGAGAAAATGTGGAGGGAGAAAATGAGCACAGGAAGATGGCCCAAAGCCAATAAACATTGAATGGATAAACTGGGGCCAAGTGTGTGCTTCGCTCTCATATAATCTGCCCTGAGAAATACACCTGTCTATACCCCAATGTGGGAAGTGTTTGCTGCTCTCCCCCCACAGTCCTCAGATTTATATCTTCTAAGTCTCACTGTGACCCTTTCTGTACGACAAACTAAGCCCTGAATTATGATACTTATTGTACGAAAGAACAGTAAAGCAAGATTTGTGCTTTCCTTTTGTCTAAGCTTGGAGACTGATTTCTACAGGCTCCAAAATAAATTTGATGCCTGGATTTTAGCCACTGAAGTTAAATCTCCCTCTCCATGGAAAATCTCACGTCATTTCTGCCCAAAGAGAGCCACCTTCTCAAAAGTTCTATAATTTGTACTATGATCACTGATTTGGTACCAATGACTTGCATTGTTGGGCACCTTTTATTAATGCTTTATCTCTCTAACTAGATACAAAGTAATATTCCTTCATCAGCCAACTGACATCTCTGGAGGCACTTCTGCATGTCAGGTACTGTGACAGACTCTGGGGACACAGTGATTTGAAAAAGTCCCAGTGCGGCCTCACATGGGACTGTCAGAAAACAAGAACCAGTTGTTTTAACTCCTCATACCCTCTCCATCCCTTCCACAGTGCCTAGCACAGAGAAAGTGCATGTGTTCATTGACTGACTTCTTGACCAAAATCGATAATAGGAGGTCTAGTCATAGACATACCACACTTCACACAGTTAGCTAGAACCTCGGGGATTACAGGTCATCCAGCCCAAATCTTTGGTTTTACAGATAATGACACTGAGGCACAGATCAGTGAAGTTACACAACAAATTATACAACCAGGGACAGAATGAACGTTACATCCCTGTTTTCTGGCTCCTAATCCCGTGTACCTTCTAACTGGACCCTGAGGTGTCAGCTAAATTCTAGGGCCAGCTCAGTTCAGCTCAGCCTGAACTTGCTACAAATGTCCAGGCTTACTAAGCTGTACACATGTCTGATTGTACTCCCAAGTCCACACCCATCTCATCCTTCCTCATTGTCATTCTCTCTTGGCCTTAGGAAGCTGCAGCTGGTGCTAATGACCTTCAGGGTCACTGGACAGCAATTTATTTCCTTTTTTTTTTTTTAAAGTAAATGTTCATATCACAAGATCACTGTCTAAAATGCCCCTGGGTGAGTTTCCTCTCTGACTTTATTCTCTCTCATTTTCAACTTCCCTTTTTTCCCCTTTCTCCATGTCAAGCTGTCAGGATGACTTTGATCTCGAAGACATGCTTCTTCTCCTTCCCTGACTCTGACACAGCTCCCACCAGCCACTGGGAGACAATTCCACAGAAACCCATTAATTCTTTCAAGGCTAAGATCAGTCCCTGTGCTCTGTCCACAGGAGCAAGGAGGGTCCCCAGCTCAAAAGATAGCTGTAACTCAAAAGAAAAGTGTAAGTGTGCACACATATCAGTGGGTCCCTAAAACCTAAAGCAGTTTGTCTTCATTCAACCCAAAGATCAGTTTCCCAGACTTTATTTTGAGAAAACCTCTGGAAACCAACTTTTGTATCAGACTAAAAATGTACAGCAAATAGAGATCTATGAGTTATTCAAAACAGTAGCTGCACACTTGAGCTGTGGCCCAATTACTTCCAGTTGATAAGAACTGCATTTCAAACAAAGAGATAATTTCGGCTTAGGGAAGCCCTTTGGTGACAGGAAAATAAAACAACTCACAGGGAAATTTCTCTTTTCACCTTCCATTTTCATAAACATTATAGATAATTCTGGGTAATAAAAACGTGAAGTTTGGGGGCTTCCCTGGTGGCGCAGTGGTTGAGAGTCCGCCTGTCGATGCAGGGGACACGGGTTCGTGCCCCGGTCCGGGAAGATCCCACGTGCCGCGGAGCGGCTGGGCCCCGTGAGCCACGGCCGCTGAGCCTGCGCGTCCGCAGCCTGTGCTCCGCAACGGGAGAGGCCGCGGCAGTGAGAGGCCCGCGTACCGCAAAAAAAACCAAAAACAAAAACAAAAGACGGGAAGTTTAATCAATAGCAAACAAACATTTTGGCAGGAAACTGAAAATGGTTTATTGGAGAGAAACAAACAAAAGGGCACTATCCGTTTGACAGCCAAACTGGTGCCAGTTTTTCTTTGCACCTTTGTTTTTACCTCTCCTCCACCCCAACACATCTGTTCCAAAGGACACATGAGGACAAGAGAGAAAAAAAAGAGAGAGATGGACAGAGAACTAAAGAACTGGATGACTGCCTTACAAATTAAAAAACCTCTATTTGTAAATTATTTACTTTTGGGGAAAATTCATTTCATTTAAAATGTTGATAGATGGGAAGAGCTCTGAGTTCTATAGAATAAAAGCAACGAAGTTAAAACATCTCTGAAAATAAACAAGAAAGGGGAAACATCCATCACAGCCCTGCCCTTTCCATCTTCCAAGAAGCAGCAATCTTAGACCCTTGGAGGGGGAACCATAATTTTTATTTGAAAACCTCTCAGAGCGGTCCTTTTGTATTTCTCTTTCTTTCTTCACAGATCACAGCAGCAATTTTCTTTTATCTCAGCTATTTATAGTTTTCTTTTCTCAAAACCTTGGCCAGAAAGAAACTGGGCAAAAAGCATTTCTTTCAAAAGCCACGTCATTTTGTAGCACTCTTTAAAACTATTAACTACGATCAAAAAATCACAAAATATACATATAGCCCCCAAAATTGTTCAAGTCATTTTTTGCCACTTGTTCTATTCAACCCAAAGACATGAAAGCCAAATAAACATTCTCCTCCTGCCTCCTGGCTGGAGATGTGGGAAGAAGCCCCATTCAGACACTATCTTTCCTATTCAGAAATGAAAATGCAGCAGTAACGGAAGACACTTGGTATAATGGGATTGGCACAAATCTCAGTCCTGTTTCCTATGTCTCAGACGTATCACAGAAGCCTCAACAATCTCTGGAGAGACTGGGGTGTGTAGAGTCAAGATTTAGAGACCTGTCAGCCACCAACAACCCCCTGGCATATAGTCATTTCTTTTGTGCCCATAGAAGAGTGGTTAAAAGCATGATTTGTAGTCAGACATAATATGACTCCCAATTCTGGCTCTACCTCTTGATAATTTTGTGACCTTGGGAAAAATACTTGGCCGCTCTCAGCCTCAGGTGCCTTATTGATAAAATAGGGATAATTTAAACCTTAGCAAATAGATAAGGCTTGACACATTGTGACCACTTGAAGCACAGACAGTGCTTATTCCCTGCAATACTGCCTCATTCTGGGCTTGTACACAAGAGGATGACACTTCACAAGTTACTCTTAAGTGGGACCATGTGATTAAGTTCTGGACAATGTGATGTGGGCAGAGGTAATTTAAGTCACATCCAGACATAGCCATAAAAGTTCTCCCTTTCTCCAGATCTCTTCAGGGCAATCCTTGAAGTCAGGTATAGGCCTGAGGCCCTGTCAGCTTAGATACCTGAGGAACAGAGCTCCAACCTGCACTGGATACAGAGCATGGGAGAAATCAAGCTTTTTGTGTTAAGTTATTGAGATTCAGAGGTTAATCTGTTACTGCAGCGTAATCAAGCCTATCCTGACTAACACTCCCTGAGTCACTTCAGGTCCTCCAAAAAGCAGATGCCAAGACAGTTAGAAGTGCAAGACATTTATTGGAGGAACACCTTGTGATAGATAAAGAGGAGAGGGAGCAGAAGTAAGCAGGGTGAGCCTTCAGACAACGATGCAGGTCAGATCTAACACCCACGGAAGAAGGAAGGAAGGGAGGAAGGAAGGAAGGAAGGGTGGGTGGGAGGGAGGGAGGAGGGAAGAAAGGAAGGAAGGAATGAAGGGAGGGAGGGAGGGAGGAGGGAAGGAAGGGAGGAGGGAAGGAAGGAAGGAAGTTAATGCTGAGAGGAGCTAATCCTTAACATAGTGGGCTACTTCATTCAGACTGAGGTTACCCCCCTTACATACCTAAAGTCATAATTTCAGGGCTGGACAGTGAGAGAAGTTTGTATGCTCCAGATTGCCTCAGATTACTTTAAAAAGAAAGTGCAATGACAGTTTCCATCTCTTCATTCTGAGAAGCTCTGTGCAGCTCTCTTGAGGCTTTAGATTTGCTGCGTTAGGTTCGGGAAGATAGCATAAAATCAGAGACAAGAAGAGGGAAGATGAAGAAACAGGATAAAATGGCAGAACACAGACTAGGAGAGTAAGGAAGGCTACAGGGTACTCCAAGGGCTTAGAGTCCTGATCAGATGTGCAGAGGGTATTTGACAGGTGCTTAGATGCCCTGTAACATGTGATTTTTTGAAAGACTTCAGTCCAAACCTCCAACCCAGAATAGCTATATGACCTTAGACAATTCACTTAACCTCTCTAGCACTAAGGAGTACATTCCATGAAGCTCAGGATCATGTCTGCCTTGTTGTACTCTGCCTCAGTGCTCAGCATGGTTCTGGGAGCATAACTGCCACGTAAGTTATGTCACAGTGAAGGTCTCAGAGTTCAAGTCAGACTGTCTGGATTTGAACCCTGGCTCTGACATTGACTAACTATGTGGCTTGAGGCAAGGTTACTTAAACTTTTTCTGCTGGCTTCTCCATCTTAAAGTGGTTACATAAATGGTAATTATTTCATAGGGTTGCTATGAAGATAGAGATGAAATAATTCAGCTAAGCACTTAGAACAGTGTCTGGCACATAGCATATACCCAATAAATGTTTGCTATTATTATAAGTACTGTTTGTTGAATGAGTGGATCTCTCTGACCTTCAGTTTTCTTACCTATAGAAGAAGACTAAACAGCCACCTTGTACATTTGTTCTGAGGATTAAATGAGATAATGTAGGTAAAACACCTTAGTTCATTGCCTGGCACAAAGTTGGTCTCAAAAAGTGATAATTATTCTGCATTCTCCCAAAATTTAACCCAAGCATCACTCTGTATGGAATTATTCCCCTCAAGGTTCTTGTTCAAGGCTGCCATAGGCCTTCCTAGGCTTGTACACAAGATGTTCCTCCAAATATCCTCTGGATATTCCTGAAATGCATTTCTGGGTCTCTGTAGTGAAGTCATTGGGAAGACCTAAGGCCCGAGCCAGGATGCTCTTGAGCTCAGGATCAGAGTCCCGTCCCCTTCACTATATCTACCAGCTACCCTGAGGTCTACACAGCCATCAGAACTTCCCTCTATCGTTCTCCCCTCACATAGGGGCTGCTGGCTGTCACTAGCTCTTTTTCCCAAAGGATAAAAAAAAAAGTCTCAGCAAACACATCTTTCTCCCTGGCTGAGGCCCTTCAATTGTTCTCTTCAGCTTCCACCTTTATAGATGCCCCAATCAAGCTGCGTTCTGTAATGCATTCTCCATCGGGTCTCTGCTTACAGCTGAAGAATTTTGTGATGCAGCTTCTAGGAAGAATATTATGCAAACTAATACTGCATTCTCTCTCTATTCTAAATCTTAATATAGGGACATGTTTCTAGAAGTTTAGAAGTCCCAAAGTCAATGGGGATCACAGCAAGCAAAAGTACAGTCATCTGTTTTCCATTGCAGAGGATGCAAACCCTTGCCAATGCAGAGCTTCCATTATAGATGAGTTTAATGTTTCAGTGAATGCTAGAGGGAAAGAACAAGGATTAGACAAGATGTGTCTCAAATCACTGGCACCAAGGGTGACAGAGCATCTGGACCATCAACTCTGCCTCTCTGGAAGGAAACCCCTTCCTCTCTTCTTATGGAAACCATGTTATACAAAAAAAAAAAAAAAAAATCAGGACACACAATCTTACAGGTACAAATGCATTTCACAGGACAATGGGCCAGAATATGTGGAGTTTGAGTTGGATATTGATTAACCAGCCACGCAAAAAGCAGCCCCATTTCAGGGCCTGCCTTGTAGGAAAGAACACAATGTGAACAAGGCAGTGGGTCTGAGAGACATGTAATAGCTGCTTCTTCTTACATTTCATCCTTTTATTGATCAGTTACTTGATGGATTTTCCCAGATATATGTCTTCAAAGAGGAATTTGAAGGATAACAGGCAGTGATTTCTCTCCTCTGAGTCTAATGAGTAGATGAACAAATAAAAAGAAAGATAAAATTTTAAATGATCAGGAAAGCAAGACTCGTAAATGGGCATGGCCTATTTATACACATATGGCTGGGGGGACTAGGGGTGTGTCATTTGCTCTCCCTGACAGAACACGCTCCAAAGAGGCCAGTCTTTTCTATCATTAAATCCAGTGGGTGTTATCAGCCCTCATTTTACTTGTCTTCCCAGCAGCTTCAAAAAGGCTACAATCTAAAATGGTACTTTTTCTTCTTCACTGTGCCAAAATGATTTTGCCCTTTTTCATGACTTTAAACACCATGCGCCAATGAAAACCGAAGTTACAGCCCAGTCCAGACTTCTCCCCTAAGCCCAGACTTATCTATCCCTTCACCTGGTGTCTCAAGGAAGGGCTGCTCATGTTCAGTATATCCTACACTAAACTCATGATCTTCATATGTTGCTTCCTACCACTCATTTCATTCTCCTTCTGCCTTCCATCCAGCTGCATGAAGCCACAAAACTTCCCTTGTCACTATGTAGATATGTACAACTATATATGTGTGTGATATTGCGATTTATAATGAGAACATATATTTGGTCTTCCTTCCCATTTCTGGCACAGAGCTCCTAAAACCCTTGGAACTGCCTAAGTGTTGAGAGTGATAAAGGTGTCTTTTGTTACGCTAATGAGGTGACTTTTGGAAAGCACCTAAGGAAGAGGGCTAGTTGCTTGTGGTGACAACCAGGTAATTAGAAGGTTGAAACTTTTAGTCCCCTCCCCCTCCCCCAACCTCCAGGAAGGGGTGGGAGGCTGGAGATATTGAATCAATCACCAACTGCCAGTGATTTAATCAACCATGCCTTTGTAATGAACCCTCTGTAAAAACCCAAAAGGTCAGGGTTATTTCGGAGTGCTTCCAGGTTGGTGAACACATGGAGATTCAGGGAGAATGATGCTCTGGGAGAGGGCATGGAAGCTCTATGCCCTTCCCCTTACCTTACCCTAAGCATCTCTTCCATCTGGCTGTTCCTAAGTTATATCCTTTTATAATAAACTGGAAAAATCTAGTGGGTAAAATGTTTCTCTGAGTCTTGTGCGCTGCTCTAGCAAATTAACTGAACCCAAGGAGGGAGCTGTGGGAACATCTGGTTTATAGCCATTCCATCAGAAGCAAAGGTAACAACCTGAACTTGTGATTGGCACCTGAAGTGGGCAGTCTTGTTGGACTGAGCCCTTAACCTGTGGAATCTGATGTTATCTCTGGGTAGAGAGTGTGAGAACTGAGTTGAATTATAGGACACCCAGTTGGCATCAGAGAATTGCTTGGTGGTGTGGGAAACCACAAAATACACACACACACACACACACACACACACAGGAACTGGAACCAGAATCTTAGCATGTACATCTTGGTTTAATTTATATCCATTTCCCCTATTCCACTCACAAATACATGGACTATGGGCTTTATATCAAGAGACTTGTGGGACTTCCCTGGTGGTGCAGTGGTTAAGAATCCCCCTGCCAATGCAGGGGACACGGGTTCATCCCCTGGTCCAGGAAGATCCCACATGCCACGGAGCAACTAAGCCCGTGCACCATAACTACTGAGCCTGTGCTCTAGAGCCCGTATGCCACAACTACTGAGCCTGCATGCTGCACCTACTGAAGCCCGCACACCTAGAGCCCGCGCTCTGCAACAAGAGAGGCCACTGCAATGAGAAGCCCGTGCACCACAACGAAGAGTAGCCCCCGCTCGCCGCAACTCGCCCCCACGTGCAGCAACAAAGACCCAACGCAGCCAAAATACAAAAAAAAAGTTAAAAAAAAGAGACTTGTTGGTGTAGCACAGTGCCAGATACACAGTAGTTCTCAATCAACAGTCAATGAATAACAAGCAAATGAAATAATATATGCAAAACATGTGGCACATGTATGCCACTATCAAACAGTTCTCTTCTTCCTCTGGGCTCAGTGATCCACACTACAGAAAAAAAGCAGAAGCACAGGTGATATAAAACAATAAAAATCCCACAAATATTTATATCTGGTGCTGGAATATTCTTACCGAGAGAATTCCTTTCAAAGACAGCAGTGAAGCAACACCATGACCATCTGCCTTTAGACCCCAAGTCTTGCTCCCTATATGTCCTGGGAAAAGACAGTTCTTTGCTTCCAAATCTAAGAAAATACAAGCAATGTCTCTGCCCTGGTTCTGATACAAATCCTTTTCTAACCTCCAGGTTTTCCATTGTTCTCTGATCTTCTGTGTTCCCATCTACATAGGAGCCTTCAGAGTGCACAGACGCTTTGCAGAGAATACAATTACTGTATATGATTGTTCACAAGCCAGACTTTGCATAGAGCCTATGCAATCAAAACAGGGTAAAAGTATGTGAAAACAGGGTAAAAGTATGTGAAAAATCTATGTAGTTAATATCTCCCTCACTGGTGAGAAATCATGTCTTCTGTGCCCTTTGCGTGTTGCCCAAGCAGAGGCCCTAACCCAACCCAACAGTAGTTTAACTGTTTCATTCGCACTTGTCTGTATGCTGTAGCAACCTCTCAATAAACCTGGGAAAGATTCTTACCCTGGCTACACTGCAATTACTCTTACCTGATTGTGACACAGACCATGAACTGGATTTTTCCTCAAGAGAGAAAGAAAATTCTTGGTTTGACTCAAGACTCTCGTTTTGCTTCAAAAGCAAAGAATGAAAACAGAAACTAAAGATAACTTTTTCTATTCCCAATTCCCTTAAGCCCAGGCACCTGATACCCAAGTATGGTTCAGAGTTCATCCCACCCACAGACCTCCCATGCTCAGAGCTTTGCTGTGCTTTTGATGATTACTGACTGCAAAATAAATCTGGAAGAAGTGTGGTTCTTGTCCTTGGGGTGGTCTCACTGCCCCTTTATATGCACTGCCTTTCTCCTTCTATTGTGTGAAGCCATTGACCAGTATAAGCATTATTCACTCCTGCAACCCCCAGCCCCTGCAGCAGGCCATCAAATATTATTTCAGGTGGTCTGAGAGTCACGTAGGAGCTCCTACATGTCGTAAATGACACAGAAGAAACAGATGCTGAAACTACAAATGCCTGTTATTCACTAAACCAGGGATCTGGCCTCAAAAACTCACAGATGTTGTCACCCTCAGACAACATTTTTCTCCCATTTTTTTAGGCAAAGCAGATCTCTGTTTTAACTCTACACATTCTTGCCTTCTACTTCTTTCCTTTATCTGTGGATGAAATATAATTCTTTGGTAAATTTAAGTTCATATTTAATGAGGATTCATAAATTCATACTTAAAGAGCATTAATGCTTTGTGGAAAGGAGTGCAGGTGAACAGAAGCCTGGATTTGGATCCCAACATTTAAATTCCAGGACTGGCTCTGACAATAACTTGCTAGGCTAACTGGGCAAATCTCTCAACAAGTTTGAGTTTAATTAATCTCACCTTACAACATGGAAATAAGACTTTCCCTTCCCCACCTCCCATGTATATTGTGAGGATCAATGGGAAAACAGCAATAAAATTACACTGGAATAAAGGCAGTATGTAAATCCAAGGTTATATGCCTCACTCATCATGATCATGATCATCATCGTCATCGTCATTATCTTTACTCCATTTATTGCCTTAAAAATAAATGGAGTACTGCTGCCCCCTAATGGCAGAACTGAATGAACTTGAAGTTTTCTTAAAGTTGCACAGTCCGGTTTTGCATTTGCTTAAATTTGTATTCACCCAGAATAAAGTCAGAAAATGTGCAGGCTCAAAAAAAAAATAAAAAAAAATTAAACAGAAATGATCGCACTTGTTATACTTGGCAAATGGAATTCAGCCCCAACCTTGAATAAATGGGGCAGAAATGAGCCCGAGGTCTAGATTAAAGGGAAGGACCACCAGGTGGTCTTATTCACTTTTTATTAGTCCAAATGTGTTTTGCATGTAACAAACCATGCTCCTATTAACTGCCAGACATAAAATGAAAACACTGAGGGCAAGCTGTGGACTGACTGTCAGAATAGGCAGGAACATGGCGCTTTAAAACTCTTGAGACAGAAAACTGGGTCTGTCGGTGTAAGAAGTTGTTAGCAGCAAATGGTTGCAGCAATTGAGTGGATGGCCCGGCAGAACATCTTTCCAAGGAGTTCCAGACTCTACTGTCACTCCCAAAGGGGCAAGGACTTCTCCTCCTAGACTTTATGAAGAGACAAATGTTCTGACTCCTCTTCGGTCCCTTCTCAAAGCATTCTAGTTAGACGTTCCATAGGGCAATAAAAGCTAATAACCAGACAATTGCACTTTTCATTTCCATGGTAACTTCCCTATGGAGGTATTCCAAAGTTCTTAGAAAAACAGGGAGTGCTGATTGAGCTACATCCAGGAAATGAGGCGATGGCTTTATTTCAGGCCCCACAGCAGAAAACTGTATCTGTCTGGAGAAAGTCAATGGAGCTCCAAGTGCAAGGAAAGTGTGCCTCACATTTGGACAGAAATAAGTCTCGTCAAGACAGACAAGGGAGACTGCTTAACTCAGACTTTGCTCCAAAAGTGAGGGAAGTCCAACCCAGCACAGTAAGAGAATCCCTCTATCACAATGTAACTTGGGATTTATGAAGATGGCAGAAGATTTTGGAGAATAACTAGATTTATTACCCTTTGAAACAAGAAGTAGGTATTTTTTATTATACATTAGACTAAGAATAAATTTTCAATACAATAGAAAGACTTAGTGAAAAATGAAAACCACACTAAAAGAAGAGACAGAAATATAAATTGTTAAATTGGAGGAATCAATAAGCAAGAAATATATTTTCCAGCTCTGTCAATGATTCAAAAGCAGCAGCTTCACCTTTTTCCAACATTCAGGCATAATTCTGGTCTATACAACCAACTGGTCAACAGCTCAGACAAGTCATCTTGGCTAGTCAGGAAGGTATTATTTTTCAGTTGAGTCTGGTAAGATTATCACAAGCATAGGATGAAAATAGAGTATACTGCACGTCTACTGTAAGTTTAGAAAGGTAACCCTGGGAAAGAATCAAAATAAGGGTAAAAGTAAGAGTAGAAAAAAATAATTAGAATAGAAATTAAAAATAAGATTAGGAGCAGGAAAAATAATAAATATGAGAATGAGAATAGAGACATGAGAAACTACATTTCAATTTATGCTATTTGTGTTATGGTACTAAGTTTTATTGTAAGTATAATAACTTGGTAACCACTGAGATATTCTGTGTGTGTGTTATCTCTGCATCCTAGTATGTTTAAGCACTTTTAAAATCTCCTGGAGATCTGTGCTTTTAATTAAATCATAGGAGAGCTTCAAGAAACAAGTTTAAGTTTGCAGTCAATGTCTAAGTATTTGGGGAAATTTATTTTGTTAAACCCATAAGTTTTTATTTATCATGATCTAATAGTATGTGAATATTTAGAATGTCTATTATTTATTGCTTTAAAAATCACTGTTAATTCATAATAGCAATAACTTAGACATTAAATAAACACCAAAGAGATAACAAAAAGGCTTTTCTATATATGAGTCATTTGGGTATTAAGAATCTTTTTACAGACAGTTATACAAACGCCCTAATATACAGTGGGTTGTGTAAATGTTCAGCTCCTCTTCTCAGTGGGACTGGTAGGAACCTTACTTAGCCCATGTATCTCAGTAAGTGGTCCCCAGTTTTTACCAACCCTCTTCTGAGAGTCCTTATCATCTCTGGGGAGATGTTACATTCTCATCTCTAGGCCCTTATTATTTTGTAAGGTGGCTATAGTTTTGTATCTATGTTTCTAACTGGGTCAGTGTTTCACCTCCTCTATCCTAATCAACATGTTTTCCTCCATGCTGACTTCATGGGAAGGATATGACAACCCTTGTTCCTTTGGTGTGAATTAGGGTCTATATTAATGAAGGTCTTCTTGGTTATTTGTCAGAAGTCCTCACTCAAACTGCCTTAAACAAAGTAAACAAACAAACAGTATTTGCTCATGTGCCCTGCACAGGCAAGGGTGTGGCTGGGATGAGCAGACCAGGCACTCAAGTGCTTGTGGATCTCGTCTCTGCTTCTTCCTGAATAACGCTTTATTTTCTCTTCATGTAAATAGACTTCCTCCTGACTGTGGTAAATGCGGCTGCCTGGATCAATGGACTCATATTCTAACAGGTGCTTGACTCAAAGACAAAAGCGTTTTTCTCTTTCAGCTTGAGTCTGAAAGATCCCATGGAAGGGCTAATGTCAGCCAGACAATGATCATGTCCAGCCTAAAGAAGGTTGAGCACTATTATTGGCTCACTTTGGCTCATGTATTGATGCCTATCAGCTAATGGTTGTGGTCTGCTTCCAGAAGAAACAGAAGAGTGTACCAAATATAGAGTGTGCAGACACAAGGCAGCACCGTGACATTGTTAAAGATCCCATCACTGACAGCAACTGCTAATGGAAATTACATCTCAATCACTTAAATGCTCAGCACCTCCAGTCTGCATATGAATATTCTGATGGGAAGCTAATAATAATCCAAATACTATGATTGGGATTGACAAATATACACTAATATGTATTAAATAGATAACTAATAAGAACCTGCTGTATTTAAAAAAAATAAATAAAATTCAAATACTATGATATCTATTTGAGTTCATCTTAATAAGCAAAACAACACTCCTCTCAAATGTACGTATATGACTCATCTAAAAGACTTTTCTTATGTGTGAGTAAACAAAGTTCTATTTCTGAGCTTCAATTTATGTAGCCAAGGTAGGCTTATAAGTGTCTGAAGGACTAAGAGGTTAGAACAAATTTTTTGAGCTTCTGACACTGCCAAGGCCTAAAGATGAATTGCAATGAATCAAATTAAGTCCTTTAGCCATATCTGTTTCTCCCATGACATAATAAAACCTGAAATTACATTTAAATGTAATCATATAAAGATAAAACTTAAGTAGCATTAAGTCTTCAGGCTCCTTTTTGATTGAGACTGAGAGAGACAATTAAGAGAAAACATAAATATATCTGGATGCAAATTAAAATTCTGAGTGAGTGTTGAGAAGCACCAATGAAGCAACTATAAAGTCTTAGTTAACCACTTGATTGGAGGCTAAGTGGATGCCTTGCAGATATTTTTGTATAACAGAGCTGGCAAGCCTTAGTGGAACTAAAGCAAAAACTTGTCCTTTTCATAGGAAAATGGTGTGACTGGTCCCCCTCAGTGTACTGGGAGCTTTGATGTGTGCTTCTTGCCCTCTGAATTGTTTTTCCAACAGAAGGAATAAATTCCCACTGAGCCTTCTATATTTTTCTCAATCTCTGCTTTTGATCAAGTTCACATGTTTTTAAAAACATGGCTAGGACTTCTAAATGCCTTCATTCTAAGCCTGACTCGGATTCTGGGGGAGAAATACAGTTGTCGCTCAGTGTCTGCAAGGGATTGGCTCCAGGACCCCTTCCGATACCGATATCCATAGATGCTCAAATCCCTTATAAAAAATGGCATAGTATTTGCAAATAACCCTCACGCATACTCCCGTATACAGTCATCCTTCAGCAGATGTGATCCCGCATTCACAGATTCAACCAACCTCAGATGGTGTAGTACTGTAGTGTTAATGAAAGAAATCCATGTATAATTGGACCGGCACACTTTAAAACTGTGCTGTTCGTGTCAACTGCTTTAAATCATCTCTAGATTACCTGTAATACCTAATACAATGTAAATGCAATGTAAACAGTTGTAAACACAATGTAAATGCTATATAAGTGGTCCCCAGAACACGGAAAATTCAAGTTTTGCTTTTTAAAACTTTCTGGAAGTTGTTTTTTTTTAAATATTTTTACTCCATGATTGGTTGAATCCACAGATACAGAACGCATGGACACGGAGGGCAAACTGTATTACTTGTAAACATTAGCACTTAATTCTACAAGTCCATATGCCTAAAGCTAAATATTCAGCCTCACAAAAACCCAAATGCCTACCTACCTTATTCCTATAAATTTCCCCACCTCCCACTGGGAAGCCATAGGAAAAGGGGCAATAAAAGATGGATTTCCATGAAACTTTATCAAGGGCCACCATTTGGTGTCTAGATCATTTCCCTACCAGGAATTTGCTTCGGGTCCAGGAACAAGGACTCAGACATTTAAAACTCACATGGAGATGATCTTAAAAGGATATTTAAACACAGTTTTCTGAAACCAGCTTGAGGGGTACAAAGTCAGAAACCACCTTGTGAATCTCCCATGACCTTAGCCTCTTGCATTAGACTCAGGAGCCCGTGATGGCATCCGTGTAGGGCAGTGGGCTGTTAATTACAGCAGCAGCGGCAGCAGCAAAATGCAGACCCACCACTACTAAACACTTCTGTTTGAAATCTCTGCCTTGTATCTCCCTACCACTGCCCATTCCCCCGAATATTTACTGAACATGCTCTCCGTTGCTGTCATTGTTGAGAATACAGCTCATTCGCAACCACGTTGAGAATACAGCGACGACCAAAACCAGATATGATCTCTATCCTCATGGCATTTATATCCTGATGGGGAGCACCAGAAAATAGACATCTAAGCCAACAAATTAGATGATCACAGAGAATTTCTATAAAATAAACAAAACTGAGTGAAAAAATTGGAGGTAAAGGGATAAGCTAACTTAATTTTTTTAATTAATTTTTATTGGAGTACAGTTGCTTTACAATGTTGTGTTAGTTTCTTGCTGTACAGTAAAATGAACCATTCATATGCATACATATATCCACTCTGTTTCAGGGGACTGGGTTACTTTAGATTGGATGGTTATGGAAACCCTCTCTAATGGATGACATTTTAGCTGAAACCTAAATGATGAGAAAGAGCCAGCACGTAAAGACCTGGAAGAAGAGCTTTCCAGGAAGAGGAAACAAGGGACAAATGCAAAGAGACTGAGAAGGGGAGAGGTTGGGTGGCTGAAGCATACTGGAGGTTGGGGGGGGCGGGTGGTGAGTAAGTAGTGGGAGACAGAAAGGTGGGCAGAAGAGAGAACATGTAAAGCCCCAGGGACTACACCATTAACACCTATATCTTTCCATTATTATACATAGAACAATATATCATAAAAGTACTCTCTCTTTGAGTAGATGGTAAGTTCCTTAAGTACACTATATCTTATTCATGATAATAATTATACCTCCCATTTATCGAGGTACACCAGGCACTAAGCTAGCTACTTTGCATACATTATCTCCAATCTTCACAGCAACCCTGCAAGGTAAGTATTATTAGCAGAATTTTAACAGATGAAAAAAAAACAGCTAAGTGATTTGCCCAAGGCCAAACAAGATAGCATGGAGCAAAGCAGGGATTTAAATCTATGTCTTGTCCGGCTCTGAAATCTGGCCACTTCTTACTCTCCCACATTGTTTTGACCTCATTGCACTTAATCATTTTGTAGTCCCAGCTCCTAGCACGCTGCCTGGCACATGAGGTAGACTCAGATGCTCTATAAACATGTACAGCATTGAATTGGAGTGAACCCAACATAAGCCCACACAAGAGGAGACTGAACTCATGAGGCCATACACTTGGGGAGAGAAACAAGACCACATGAGGTGGTGAAGGGAGCCGTCCATCTCAGGATGAATTCAAAACATGGTAGAAACAGGCAGAGAGGAGACTCTACTTAATAAAACTAAATGAAAGCTATGGGGTTTCCAGAGAGCTAACGTATGACACACTGACACAGCTGCATATCGTGTTCTGAAAAAATTAATGGGATTTTAAAGAAAGAGGCTGCTCAATGTGCTTGCAAAACAGAGATACATAAGAATGCGCTCCAGGGCTTTCCTGGTGGCACAGTGGTTGGGAGTCCGCCTGCTGATGCAGGGGACGCGGGTTCGTGCCCCGGTCCTGGAAGATCCCATATGCCGCGGAGCGGCTGGGCCCATGAGCCATGGCCGCTGAGCCTGCATCCAGAGCCTGTGCTCTGCAACAGGAGACGCCACAACAGTGAGAGGCCCGCGTACCGCAAAAAAAAAAAAGAATGCGCTCCAGTGATGAGGAGAAAAGAGCAGTGAGAGAGGAGGATGGCACTGTTGTAATTGCCTGTAATTCCCACCCCACTCCCCCTGCTCCCCTGACTTTAATTAGGACACTTGCAAGACACACACATTTGTAAGAGTGACAGAGCTAATTGAAGAAAACCACATGTCTCATCCACAACCAAATCAGGAATAATAATCAAAGCAGCAGAAGCAAAATTGGAAGCCATGGAGCTGTCAAAAGCAGGAGGACCTCAAATACAATGAGGCATGTAATTTAGAAAAAGCGAGAGGGCTACATGGAAGCATTAAAAATGGGACACGAAATGAAACAGATAACTTGACTCAAACTGAAACTTTCACTCCCACAATCTGGTCACAATTAAATCTGGTCAGAATTCGTCTAATCTTTTCATCCAGTGATCTGGGGATGGCTGTGTTCTACCACTTCACTGCCTGGAATAGTCCAGTCAAGTAAAAGTCCCCCACTCTCTCCCTAAGCTCTTCATTACCTCACATTGCTCTCCTGTCACCACTGTGGTCAGTTCTGTCCCAAGTGAACATAGAAAATGACAGGCCCTCATCTTTAATTTTTAATATTGCTTACGTTCAGAGGTCATTATTAGGTTATTCCTCGATCCTCTGTTTGCAAACACACAGTAAAAGAAGAACGAGCAGGTTCAACCGGGGAAGAATTCTCCAACTGACACTTTCTTAACTGACTGGACATCTGTTGCTTACCTCCCCAGCATCCATTCCCCCTTTCCTCAATAGCTCTGTCCCACTCTTAACCAACACAGTCAAGGAAAGGCTCCATCCCAGGCCTAATCCAGTGCATGAAAGTATTGTTTGCTTGGGGCGGGTGGGGGGGGGGAGTGGCACAAGCTGGCCAATCAGAATCTCAACAACTTCCTAGGCCTGTTGGGACAATGATGCTCATCCTTCCCTGCTCTGACTCTTAGAGCTGTTTAAACAACTTGCAGGGGAGGAAAATTCTTCTGTACCCTCTTAGGTTCTCCAGGTGGGTCTGGGAAATAAACTGACAACAGACAGATTAATAGGAGAAAAGGCTCACAAATATATTAGATGTTCAAAGTTTTATGTGGCACAAGGGGACTTCATGGAAAAAAGAGAAAATCCCCAAAGAAATAGCTAAGCTTGGAGGCTTTTATGCCATTTGGACAAAAGAGGGTACATTTAAAGAGAGGTGACAGGACAAAGGAAAGGGTCTTTGAGCTTCTAGGGGCAGCAAATTGTAGGAAGGCAAATATATGAGGAAACTAATAATAGATAAGGGCTAGTAGTAAGGTTTGCTTGTGTAGGCTGTTTCTCAGTACCATCTTGGAATTCAGCAGAACCCTTCACCCCCCACCCAAGTACAAAAGCCCTAAAGGCCTCTCCATGTCTCCTGCCTTTTGTTTATAGAAAAACTGAAGTCGTGACTTCCCTGCTGGCACAGTGCCTAAGAATCTGCCTGGCAATGCAGGGGACACGGGTTCAAGCCCTGATCCAGGAAGATCCCACATGCCGCGGAGCAACTAAGCCTGTGCGCCACAACTACTGAGCCTACACTCTAGAGCCCGTGGGCCACAACTACTGAGCCTGCGTGCCACAACTACTGAACCCACACACCTAGCGCCCATGCTCCACAACAAGAGAAGCCACTGCAATGAGAAACCTACACACCGCAGCGAAGAGTAGCGCCCGCTCGCCGCCAACTAGAGAAAGCCCGCGCGCAGCAACGAAGACCCAGCACGGCAATAAATAAATAAATAAATATTTCGGAAAAGAAAACCTGAAGTCTCCCAGACCTCCCTGAGTCACAAAAGAACAGGCTCAAACAGCTAATGATTAGGACAATAGAGTCACAAACTCAGTGCCTGATGCACACTTCTGAGTTGTTTTACAGATACCGTAATTGCCACCAGAGGGAAAAAGCTAACTGCATGATGACCCGACTGAAGCCATGACATAAACTGCTCCATCTTAAGCAGTACTGAATATTGCTAGCACAAGTCCAAGAACTGGCCTTAAGAGGATCGGATTAACACTATTGCTCATAATAATCTATATCTTTGTGAGCATCAAAATAATTGTAGCTTGTTCTGCCCGTATATGTAAATGGGCAACTACGATGGTCAGCAAAGAGATGCTACAGACCCATGTCAACATCTTCCACTCTAAGAATGTGGCGCCCTATGTCAGCATAAAGAAGTTACAGAAGACCAACCTTCACCCATAATCCCATAGAAATGGAAAGATGTTCTGACAAGTGGGGATCTGTAATCAGCACTTTGCAGGAAACTGCCCTCAGCAAGAAGCCCCTTTTCTTGTCACTTTAGCAAAGCTATATTGTAACTAACTTTTAAACCAGGCACCCGCAGGCTCTACTTCTCTCCAGCCCAAGCACATGTTTCAAATCTTTTAATCACACAATACCTTGCCTAACTTGTTGGTTCTTTCCATAGATCAAAGAAGGAGAAATGATTCACTTTTCTGTACAGCAGAAACTAACACAACATTGTAAATCAACCATAATCCAGTAAACATTAATTTTAAAAAATAAATAAATAAAAATAAGGGATTCTGAAGTGTGGACTTTAGCTAATAATAATGTATCAATATGGGTTCACCATTTGTGAAAGATATATCATACTAACATAAGATGTTCATAATAGGCACAGGTTCATGGAATTCTATGTGCTATCCTTCTAATAATTCTGTAAATCTAAAAATTTCTAGATTAAAAGTTTATTGAGGAAAAAAAAAAGTAGAAATGAAGAATAAGTAATTAACAGATGACCGGAACTCTTTCCTAGCTTCCCCTTCAGTAATCTCGAGAACAAACTGTGTGACCAAACTGTGTGAACAAGATAACATCTAGAGGAAGATCACAAGAAGTCCACAAGCCTGTACAGAGTGAGGGATGGTGATGACTCTGACCCCCTATTGTAACTGAGATTACTTCACTTCTTCCCTTTAAAACCTTCATGGCCAAACAGAATCTCCAGAGGTGGTTTTGGGGGACGCTGAGTCCACCATCTCCCCAGATTGCTGGCATTCTGATTAAAACACCTTTCCTTTCTACCAACATTTGTCTCTCTTGAATATTGATTTTTGAGCAGTGCCTAGCAGCCAGACCTGATTCAGCAACAACCTCATCTCCAGTGATAAGGTCATCAACCTCTTCCTGATATGAGAAGTGGGCAGGGGATGGTGGGGACACCTTCATAAAGAGAATTTATGATAAATTTTCAGGCAGATGGGGGGAAAGCAGAGAGTTCATCCTGTGTCTGCTTCTTCTCAATTGCCTTTAGCTCAAAATAATCCTTATGCCAGTGGCATATTTTGCAGTGGTATATTCTGATCTACACAATCCTCCCACCACGTGGAGACTGAGAATGAAGTAATTATATCTCAAAAAAAGACAGGGGGGCGGAGACATCTTGTCACATTTTATAAATCCTGAATCAGCTATTCCTGAAGTCCGATCTACTCCTCAACTTTTTAGTTTTTTATATATGTGTATGTGTGTATATATATATATTTATAGTCTAATACATTTTCCTTTTTTTGCTTAAACCATGTGAATTTTGGTTTTCACTGTTTGCGGACAAGAATTCTAACCATAATTTATTAATGTAACAGTAAACATAGCAATAAAAGAGAAATAAAAATAATAGCTGGTACTCTTAAGTGAACTTTATATGCCAGACACGGGATCCTCTTAATTATTTTAATATCCAGTACATATTATTATTCCCATTTTATCAGCATAGAAATTAATATTAAAGAGGTGTACAATTTTCTGTAGGGTAATAGAGATGAAATTAGGACGCAAGATTTCCTTTGGAACCCCATGTTCTCAAAATCCACTGCAATGGCAAAAAAAAAAAAAAGAACCGAATGGATCATAATCTCAATTAACTTCCTATATTCATCAGTGAATAAGTGGAGAAAAATGTCCTGCCTGCTTTCTTCATTTTTCTTGGGATATCTCTAAACATACCTGATAAATTCCTGTAGGCTTTTTCATCATACCTCTTTCTTCACATATACTATCACAGATTTGCAGATGTTTTTCTTAAGCACAATTCCACAACAGAAGCACACTGCAGAAACTGAAACACTTGTCAAGATTCAGGTTCTTAACCACCCAAACAGATGTGTACAAGCAGAGGTCACAGTCTCAGCGAGAGAGCCATAGAATTTTAGAGGCTGCTCAACAGAAGGAGAGAAATTGGTCATTACAGTGTATAAAAGTTACCTGAAACTAACCATGCGAAGTCGAAAAGAGCGCTATATTCTGGGTCAGGTACCATAACCAGTGCTAAATAGTCATTCTAATTCTATTACTACAGTCTGAAGGTACCAGGGGGGTTCCTAAGCTTTCTTTACTGACTTACAGTAACCATCTGTAAATCTGAACTTATACCTAATTCCAAATCTACATCACTATAGCTTACCACCATTTAGGGTTGCTGTGAGGTGGGCTTTACCCAGTTTACTGCCAACAGAGGTACTGATGACACTTGTGTGATCTAGCTCCTTGACCAGGGACCAAACCCAGGGCCCCTGCATTGGGAGTGCAGAGTGTTAACCACTGGACCAGCAGGGAAATCCCTCAAAACATTCTAATGGATAATAAACAGTACTTTTTAAAAGAAAATGCCAGATCTGAATATAACATATTCATTCTATGAATATGAACAAAATTAAAATATATATATAAAATAGAAACATTCCATAACATGAAGAAAAGGGAATATGCACTCAAAAGGCAGAGGCAAAATATGTGTTTGAAAAATATTCATCACGGGAAGAATAAATAAAACTTAGCCTTATTTTATGCTTGTAATAAAATATGTATAAAATATGTATACTCTATGAAACAAAAGATAAAAGATTAATATCATCAACAGAGAAGAAAATGGAGCTGAATGAGAGGCAGGAAGTAATAAAAATAAGAGCCAGTTGAGATAAAATAGAATATTGACAAAATGAAAATTATAGTAGAATTTGAAATCTATTAGAAATAGTAAGCTGACACTACAGAAAATCTGCAAAATAGAAGACAAATTTGCTTGCCCAAATGCAAAGAGAAAAGCACAAAGAAGTAAAAAGGACAAGAAAGATGATGATAGCTTTGGGCAGAGAACAAAGATGCAACTAAGAATTCACTGGAGAAAAGAATTTTACTGAAAGAAAATAAAAAATCAAAAATATCATGGGACAAAACTTTCCTGAGATGAAAGATCTGAATCTTCAAATTCACCAGATATCAGATAACATTGATGAAAGGAGACCAAAATCTAAATATATCCCATGAAACTCCTAAATTTCAAGCATAAAGAAAAAAAAATCCAATAGCATTCAGCACAGGAGTGAAATGTTGACCATCAAGAAACCAAAATCAAATGGGCCTCAGACCTCTCCTTCACAAGATAAAATGCCATAAACAGAGGGAGGTGGGCCATGAAGTTAATAAAGTTTAAGCTTCAAGACCCCACATTTGCATGGTGCCTTTCTAAAAAAAATCTTAACTTTCATAACTAGCTTTATGTTGCTGGTTTTGTATTCTTTTTCTGAAAGAGTTTCCCTCAAATTGTGTATGCTTCAGACTCCACAAAACCTAGATCTGCCCCTGGTCAAAGTACAAGAGGACAACATCTATAACGTTTTGTTGACAATAGATTGTGACCCAAGAATTAAAACCACAAAAAGTTATAATTCTTGTATGAAAAGTAAGGGATAAAGGAAGGTAGGAAAGAAGTGAAGATGTTTTAAAACTTGCAGTGCCTAACAAAGATTAAGACCTTTGATCGCACTTGTATTTCAAAAGATTTACCATTTTAAGAGATTTACCAAAATAAAGATTTCAAAAATGTTTTAACTGTCATTTTTAAAAGCAGGAGGTAAGGTTGCTGATGACTGGCATTGAAACCATTAATGTACGAAATTAAATCTAAATAATTGCTATAAATGTGGGATAAAATATAAGACAAATGTCATAAATGCTTAAAAGAACACATAATCAGTATTCTAATATAATTATAAGAAAGTTGAAAGATTTGACACAGGTTGAGATGAAACCTTTCAGATTCAGCAGGCGGTCTTAAAATGAATTCCAGCCATTTTTCTTCCCAGCTTCAACCTAACTATAGTCTATCTCTCTTTAGAAAAACAACAGCTAAGGTGTTTGATCATAGAAAGAAGATGACTGATCATAGAAAGAGGATTAGTGAGAGAACCTTCAAGATGACAGAGGAGTAAGACGTGGAGATAACCTTCCTCCCCACAAATACATCAAAAATACATCTACAGGTGGAACAACTCCTACAGAACACCTACTGAACACTGGCAGAAGACCTCAGACTTCCCAAAAGGAAAGAAACTCCCCACATAGCTGGAGTCTTGGTACTCCAGCTGGGTGTCAGGCCTGAGCCTCTGAGGTGGAAGAGCCGAGCTCAGGACATTGGATCACCAGAGACCTCCTGGCCCCACGAAACATCAAACGGCGTAAGCACTCCCAGAGATCTCCATCTCAACACTAAGACCCAGCTCCACTCAACGACCGGCAAGCTACAGTGCTGGACACCCTATGCCAAACAACTAGCAAGACAGGAACACAAACCCATACATTAGTAGAGAGGCTGCCTAAAATCATAATAAGTTTAAAGACACCCAAAAACATACCACCGGACGTAGACCTGCCCACCAGAAAAACCAGACCCAGCATCATCCACCACAACACAGGCATCAGTAGCCTCCATCAGGAAGCCTACACAACCCACCGAACCAACCTTACCCACTGGGGGCAGACACCAAAAACAATGGGAACTATGAACCTGCAGCCTGTGAAACAGAGACCCCAAACACAGCAAGTTAAATAAAATGAGAAGAAAGAGAAATACACAGCAGATGAAAGAGCAAGGTAAAAACAAATGAAGAGGAAATAGGCAGTCTACCTGAAAAATAATTAAGAGTAATGATAGTAAAGATATCCAAAATCTTGGAAATAGAATGGAGAAAATACAAGAAATGTTTAACATGGACCTAGGAGAACAAAAGAGCAAACAAACAATGATGAACAACATATTAAATGAAATTAAATATTCTCTAGAAAGAATCAATAGCAGAATAACTGAGGCAGAAGAATGGAATGACCTGGAAGAATAAAAGTGTGGAAATGACTACTTCAGAGCAGAAAAAAGAAAAAAGAATGAAAAGATTTGAGAACAGTCTTGGAGACCTCTGGGGCGACATTAAACACACCACCATTCAAATTATAGGGGTCCCAGAAGAAGAAGAGAAAAAGAAAGGGACTGAGAAAATATTTGAAGAGATTATAGTTGAAAATTTCCCTAATATGTGAAGGGAAACAGTCAATCAAGTCCAGGAAGCAGAGAGAGTCCCATACAGGATAAATCCAAGGAGAAATACGCCAAGACACATATTAATCACACTATCAAAAATTAAATACAAAGAAAAAATATTAAAAGCAGCAAGGGAAAAACAACAAATAACACATAAGGGAATCCCTTAAGGTTAAAAGCTGATCTTTCAGCAGAAATTCTGCAAGCCAAAAGAGAGTGGCAGGACATATCTGAAGTGTTGAAGGAGAAAAACCTACAACCAAGATTACTCTACCCAGCAAGGATCCCATTCAGATTCGACGGAGAAATTAAAACCTTTACACACAAGCAAAACCTAAGAGAATTCAGAACCACCAAACCATCTTTACAACAAATGCTAAAGGAACTTCTCTAGGCAGGAAACACAAGACAAGGAAAAGACCTACAGTAATAAACCCAAAACAATTAAGAAAATGGTAATAGGAACATATGTATCGATAATTACATTAAATGTAAATGGATTAAATGCTCCAATCAAAAGACATAGATTGGCTGAATGGATACAAAAATAAGACCCATATATACACTGTCTACAAGAGACCCACTTCAGACCTAGGGACACATACAGTCTGAAAGTGAGGGGAAGGAAAAAGATATTCCACGCAAATGGAAATCAAAAGAAGGCTGGAGTAGCAATTCTCATATCAGACACAACAGACTTTAAAACAAAGACTGTTACAATGGACAAAGAAGGACACTACATAATGATCAAGGGATCGATCCAAGAAGAAGATATAACAATTGTAAATATTTATGCACCCAACATAGGAGCACCTCAATACATACGGCAAATACCAACAGCAATAAAAGGGGAAATCGACAGTAACACAATCATAGTAGGGGACTTTAACACCCCACTTCCACCAATGGACAGATCATCCAAACTGAAAATCAATAAGGAAACACAAGCTTTAAATGATACATTAAACAAGATGGACTTATGGATATAGGATATTCCATCCAACAACAGCAGAATACACATTTTTCTCAAGTGCTCATGGAACATTCTCCAGGATAGATCATATCTTGGGTCACAAATCAAGCCTTGGTAAATTTAAGAAAATTGAAATTGTATCAAGTATCTTTTCCAATCACAATGCTATGAGACTAGATATCAATTACAGGAAAAAATCTGTAAGAAATACAAAAACATGGCAGCTAAACAACACACTACTTAATAACCAAGAGATCACTGAAGAAATCAAAGAGGAAATCAAAAAATACCTACAAACAAATGACAATGAAAACTTGACAACCCCAAACCTATGGGATGCAGCAAAAGCAGTTCTAAGAGGGAAGTTTATAGCAATACAATCTTACCTCAAGAAATAAGAAACATCTCAAATAAACAACCTAACCTTACATCTAAAGCAATTAGAGAAAGAAGAACAAAAAAACCCCAAAGTTACAGAAGGCAAGAACTCATTAAGATCAGGTCAGAAATAAATGAAAGAGAAATGAAGGAAACGATAGCAAAGATCAATAAAACTAAAAGCTTGTTCTTTGAGAAGATAAACAAAATTGATAAACCATTAGCCAGACTCATCAAGAAAAAAAGGGAGAAGACTCAAATCAATACAATTAGAAATGGAAAAGAGGAAGTAACACCTGACACTGCAGAAATACAAAGGACGATGAGAGATTACTACCAGCAACTCTATGCCAATCATATGGACAGCCTGAAAGAAATGGACAAATTCTAGAAATGCACAACCTTCCAAGACGGAACCAGGAAGAAACAGAAAATATGAACAGACCAATCACAAGCACTGAAACTGAAACTGTGATTAAAACTCTTCCAAAAAACAAAAGCCCGGGACCAGATGGCTTCACAGCCGAATTCAATCAAACATTTAGAGAAGAGCTAACACCTACCCTTCTCAAACTCTTCCCAAATATAGCAGAAGAAGGAACACTCCCAAACTCATTCTACGAGGACTCCATCACTCTGATACCAAAACCAGACAAAGATGTCACAAAGAAGACTACAGGCCAATATCACTGATGAACATAGATGCAAAAATCCTCAACAAAATACTAGCAAACAGAATCCAACAGCACATTAAAAGGATCATACACCATGATCAAGTGGGGTTTATCCCAGGAATACAAGGATTCTTCAATATATGCAAATCTATCAACGTGATGCACCATATTAACAAATTGAAGGAGAAAAACCATATGTTCATCTCAATAGATGCAGAGAAAGCTTTCAACACCCATTTATGATAAAAAACCCTCCAGAGAATAGGCATAGAGGGAACTTTCCTCAACATAATAAAGGCCATATATGACAAACCCACAGCCAACATCATCCTCAATGGTGAAAAACTGAAACCATTTCCACTAAGATCAGGAAAAAGACAAGGTTGCCCACTCTCACCACTGTTATTCAACATAGTTTTGGAAGTTTTAGACACAGAAATTAGAGAAGAAAAATAAAGGAATCCAAATCGGAAAAGAAGTAAAGCCGTCACTGTTTGCAGATAACATGATACTATACGTAGAGAATCCTAAAGATGCTACCTGAAAACTACTAGAGCTAATCAATGAATTGGGTAAAGTAGCAGGATACAAAATTAATGCACAGAAAACTCTGGCATTCCTATACAGTAATGATGAAATGCTGAAAGTGAAATCAAGAAAACACTCCCATTTACCATTGCAACAAAAAGAATAAAATATCTAGGAATAAACCTACCTAAGGAGACAAAAGACCTGTATGCAGAAAATTATAAGACACTGATGAAAGAAATTAAAGATGATACCAATAGATGGAGAGATATACCATGTTCTTGGATTGGAAGAATCAGTATTGTGAAAATGACTCTACTACCCAAAGCAATCTACAGATTGAATGCAATCCCTATCAAACTACCACTGGCATTTTTCACAGAACTAGAACAAAAAATTTCACAATTTGTATGGAAACACAAAAGACCCCAAATAGCCAAAGCAATCTTGAGAAAGAAAAACGGAGCTGGAGGAATCAGGCTCTCTGACTTCAGACGATACTACAAAGTCAAGACATTATGGTCCTGGCACAGAAACAGAAATATAGATCAATGGAAGAGGATAGAAAGCCCAGAGATAAACTCATGCACATATGGTCACCTTATCTTTGATAAAGGAGGCAAGAATATACAGTGGAGAAAAGACAGTCTCTTCAATAAGTGGTGCTGGGAAAACTGGACAGGTACATGTAAAAGAATGAAATTAGAACACTCCCTAACACCATACACAAAAATAAACTCAAAATGGATTAAAGACCTAAATGTAAGACCAGAAACCATCAAACTCTTAGAGGAAAACATAGGCAGAACACTCTATGACATAAATCACAGCAAGATCCTTTTTGACCCACCTCCTAGAGAAATAGAAATATAAACAAAAATAAACAAATGGGACCTGATGAAATTTAAAAGCTTTTGCACAGCAAAGGAAGCCATAAACAAGACAAAAAGACAACCCTCAGAATGGGAGAAAATATTTGCAAATGAAGCAACTGACAAAGGATTAATCTCCAAAATTTCCCACCAGCTCATGCAGCTCAATATTAAAAAAAAAACATTAAAAATAACATTAAAAAACATTAAAAAAAAATATTAAAAAAAACAACAACCGGGCATCCCTGGTGGCACAGTGGTTGAGCATCAGCCTGACGATGCATGGGACACGGGTTCGTGCCCCGGTCTGGGAAGATCCCACATGCCGCGGAGCGGCTGGGCCCGTGAGCCATGGCCACTGAGCCTGCGTGTCCGGAGCCTGTGCTCTGCAATGGGAGAGGCCACAGCAGTGAGAGGCCCGCGTACCGCAAAAAAAAAAAAACAAACAAACAAACAACCTAAACCAGAAATGGGCAGAAGAGCTAAATAGACATTTCTCCAAAGAAGATAAACAGATTGCCAACAGACACATGAAAGAATGCTCAACGTCATTAATCATTAGAGAAATGCAAATCAAAACTACAATGAGATATCATCTCACGCTGGTCAGAATGGCCATCATCAAAAATTCTACAAACAATAAATGCTGGAGAGGATGTGGAGAAAAGGGAACACTCTTGCACTGCTGGTGGGAATGTGAATTGGTTCAGTCACTATGGAGAACAGTATGGAGGTTCTTTAAAAAACTACAAATAGAACTACCATATGACCCAGCAATCCCACTACCGGGCCCATATACCCTGAGAAAACCAAAATTCAAAAAGAGTCATGTACCAAAATGTTCACTGAAGCTCTATCTACAATAGCCGGGACATGGAAACAACCTAAGTGCCCATCGTCAGATGAATGGATAAAGAAGATGTGGCACATATATACAATGGAATATTACTCAGCCATAAAAAGAAACGAAACTGAGCTATTTGTAATGAGGTGGATGGACCTAGAGTCTGTCATACAGAGTGAAGTAAGTCAGAAAGAGAAAGACAAATACCGTATGCTAACACATATATATGGAATTTAAGAAAAAAAAAATGTTATGAAGAACCTAGGGGTAAGACAGGAATAAAGACACAGACCTACTGGAGAACGGACTCGAGGATATGAGGAGGGGGAAGGGTGAGCTGTGATAGGGCGAGAGAGAGACATGGACATATATCTACTAACAAACGTAAGGTAGATAGCCAGTGGGAAGCAGCCGCATGGCACAGGGATACCGGCTCGGTGCTTTGTGACCGCCTGGAGGGGTGGGATAGGGAGGGTGGGAGGGAGGGAGACGCAAGAGGGAAGAGATATGGGGACATATGTATATGTATAACTGATTCACTTTGTTATAAAGCAGAAACTAACACACCATTGTAAAGCAATTATACTCCAATAAAGATGTTAAAAAAAGCAAAAGAAAGAGGATTTGAAGTCTGGGGTTCAGATGAGGTCTCCAAAGAGAGCAGAGGTACAGGACAATTTCCCTCATGATTCCATGAGGATCCTGCAAACATGAAGCCAAGGGACCTGGAGCAAGTTTCCGGACCTCTTGTTCCTTGCCAGAGCATGAACTGAAGAAATCCATAGAATCCAAAGGAAAAAGGGGGTTCCAACCCCTGTGTGTGGTCTTGAGGAAATCTGCAGATTTCCCTGTTCCATGGAGAGCTGTAGAGGCACTACACAGGTGGACTGTGTTCCTCCTTGACTCTGAGACTTGCAATGCTTGTAACCCATGAAATCAGACAGCAAAGAAGCTTTCTCCTGGTTTTTGCCAGAGGACTAACAGCTTATCACTTGCTACACCCTTGACCCACAGGGAAGGGACAGGTGCTGCCATGCCAACCATCACCCATGGGCTTGCCACCTCTCAAAGTCCTCATTAGAAAGCAAAGCAGAGCACAGGCAAAGGAAGTTAACAATTCACCAAAGGAAACCCAGCAATCCAAAAGCAGAAGAAGACAAGTTCTTAATTATGTACCTTCAAGGGAGATATGATTCTTGGATGACATGGCTTTCATATTTATAAAGTGAATATGTTGATCTAAGAAAAGGACTGTCATTATTGAAAACTAGATTAGTGACCTGGAAGGTCAGTTGGAAGAAATATCTCACAACCTAGAGGAAATATACTTAGAGATAGAAATAATAAAGGAAAGATAAGATTTTTAAAAGATGACCAAGTAATGGGAGTTTCAGAAAGAGAAAAAGGAATAGCTAGAAGACAGGCAAAAACAGCAAAGGAAGTATTCCTGATGGGAACACTTGATACTGCAGATTAAAAGGGCTACGTTCCAGAGTGATGAGGAAAGGAAAGAGGGAAAGAAAGAGGAAGAGAGATGGAGGCAAAGGCGATGGTAGAGTGTGTGGGGGGGAGAACTTTACAAAAGGAAAAGAATAAAATTGTTATGGTCTGAATTTTGTTACCCCAAAATTCATATGGTGGAATTATAACCCCCAGTACCTACAATGTGACTATATGTAAAAAGGTAATTAAGTTAAGTGGCATTATTAGGTAGGCCCTAATCCAATATGACTGGTTGCCTTATACGAAGAAAAGATTAGGACACAGACATATACAGGGAGAAAATCATGTGAAAGCATGGGGAGAAGACAGCAATCTATAAGCCAAGGAAAGAGGCCTCAGAGTCAACCCTGCCAACATCTTGGACTTCTAGCCCCCGAGACCATAAGAAAATAAATTTCTATTATGTAAGCCACCCAGTCTGTGGTACTTTATTGAAGCAGCCCTAGCAAATTAATACAAAAATTAACATCAAATTTTTCATCTGTTACATGCACTCCAATGTTCACTGCAGCACTATTTACAATAGCCAAGACATGGAAACAACTTAAATGTCCATCAACAGATTAATGGATAAAGTAGATGTGTAATATATATACAATATATATAACTCAGCCATAAAAAAGTATGAAATAATGCCATTTGCAGCAACATGGATGGACCTAGAGATTATCATACTGAGTGAAGTTAAGCCAGACAGAGAAAGACAAATATCATATGATATCGCTTCTATGAGGAATCCGAAAATTTTTAAAAAGATACAAATGAACCTATTTACAAAACAGAAAGAGACTCACAGACATAGAAAACAAACTTATGGTTACCAAAGGGGAAGCTGGGGGAGGGATAAATGAGGAGGTTGGCATTAACAAACACAACACTACTATATATAAAATGGATAACCAACAAGGACCTACTGTATAGCACAGGAAACTATATTCAATATTCTGTCAGAACCTATAAGGGAAAAGAAGCTGAAAAAGAATATATATATATATATATATATATATATATATATATATACATATATATATACATATATATATATATATGTTATGTATGTGTAAGTGAATCACTGTGTTGTACACCTGAAACTAACATGACATTGTAAATCAACTGTACATCAATTAAAAATTTTTTTTCATCTGTAATTTTAGATGTTAGGAAACAGGAGAATAATATTTACTGGTTAATGAGAAGAAAGGATTACAACAAAATAATATTACGGGAAAGAAGTCTATTTACAGATATATAAAGGATTCTGAGAACATATCACCCACAGAACCCAACTGAGGAAAATACTTAGGAAAGGACTCTAATCAAATAAGTGAACAGAACAGATGGCAAGATAAGGACAATGACAAGGAGAGAAAACAGTGGTAGGCAATAAACTTTGAATGGATAATAATAGAGTCACTAGGAATTTGTAACATTAAGAATTCTTGAACCAGAGGAGTCACAGAGCAAAGCTGAAACTAACAATAGTGTGGAACTAAACGTTGTAAACTATCTCAGCAGAACCTGTGACTTGAGAGGGAGCAGGGAATCAGAAGCAACATTTTTAGAGTACATTAATAAGAATGGCATAGGCACTGCTCCAGGCACTTCATTTAATTAAATCGTCACAACAACCCTATGAATAAAGTCATGTTATTATCGTCTTTTTACAGATGAGGAAACTGAGGCAAAGAGAACAGCTTGCCCAAGATTACAAAGCTAGTAAGTCACTCCAGAGTCTATTTTTAACTACTGCACTAGGCGGCCAAAAGGAGAGAATTAAAGGCATTCTAGTGGATTCGTACATAAAAGGGTCATGTGGAGGACAAAATAATCTAACATGTTTAATTGACTGCACACATTTGATTATACATGTGTAATTTACTGAACAAACTGGGGCAGTTTTAGATTAAAGGGGCACAATTAATAATTATGCCAGGAAAATAGAAATAAACCAGGACTTGCATGAGCAAATCAGGACATATAATCATGCTGTATTTTTAGGTCTCAACTTAATGATTGGAAGCAGTAAATAACCTTGATTGAGAGATATGGTTAATTTCTTTATTTCATATAATAATAGAGAAATATAGGGCTTCCGTGGTGGCGCAGTGGTTGAGAGTCCACCTGCCGATGCAGGGGACACAGGTTCGTACCCTGGTCCAGAAAGATCCCACATGCCGCGGAGCGGCTGGGCCCATGAGCCATGGCCGCTGAGTCTGTGCGTCCGGAGCCTGTGCTCTGCAACGGGAGAGGCCACAACAGTGAGAGGCCCGTGTACCGCAAAAAAAAATAAAAATAAAAAATAATAGAGAAATATATATTCAATTATGCATGTCAGGTACAGCAAGATTGCAAAGATTGTAGAAGAGAAAAGTACCAAGAAACTACTAAACTAACATGGAAAGAAAAGGAAATGATTAGTAACTTGATCAAACACACAAAAATAAAGAATAAGAGAAAAAAGGGAAGAACGAAGTAAGATGGAGGGAATAAAACTAAGAGTTTTCAATTCTTAAATGTAAACCACTTAAATGTTCTTACTACAAGAGACTGTGAAATTAAGTTAAAGAGCAATAAATGAAAATATGCTAGATATTTTTATAAGAAGAAAACACATAAAACAAAGCAAAAAAGAAATTTTAAAATAAAGGCATAGCACTGACCAAGAAAGAAAACATTTATAGAATAGAATCTGCCAAAATTAAAGACTTCTGCTCATCAAAAGACACCACTGAGAAATTAACAGGCAAGCCACCAACTGGGAGAAAATATTACCAATACATATATCTGACAAACGACTAACATACAGAATACATAAACACTTCCTACAACAATATTAAAAGACGAAAGTACAATTTTAATAAGGGGCCAAAGAATTGGCATTCCACAGAAGAGGATATACAACTCAGTAATAAGCACTTGAAAAAGTGCTCATTATTATCAGTCATCAGAAAAATCTAAATTAAGTCCATAGGAGATAATGCAACACACCTACTAGAATGGCTAAAATCAAGAAGATTTTAATGTTAGGATGTGGAGCAATCAGACTCTCATACATTGGGGGGACAGCTGGTATAACCACTTTGGGAATCATTCTAGAATTTGCCATAAAGTTAAACATACAGGTACCCAGGCTTCCCTGGTGGCGCAGTGGTTGAGAGTCCGCCTGCCGATGCAGGGGACACGGGTTCGTGCCCCGGTCTGGGAAGATCCCACATGCCGCGGAGCGGCTGGGCCTGTGAGCCATGGCCGCTGAGCCTGCGCGTCCAGAGCCTGTGCTCCGCAAC